>NC_090280.1:37191584-37491584 GCF_037392515.1 Haliotis asinina
GTGATCTACCTTCAGTTGTTGGCAATCTATAGCCCGTTATATATATTGTTTTGTAGAAATAGTGGTATTTTGTTTTTACTCTCCACACTAGTTTTAATTGTACCTGTGATATTCTAGTTGTTTTCCTGTCCTTTGACGACAGGTTTTTATAGTGTATGCATATTTGATTTCAGTATCAAAATGTTCACGTCACGATCTGGCTGAAATATTGCCGATGTGACGTTAAATATTAACTCACTCACTCACTCTTATACTTTGCGGCATAAACGTTTACACATGAATCAGTGCCACTACTACGTTACGATATTCATGTATTTTCACATATATTTACCGTCCGTTCTCGGATGAAGTCGGGATGTATGCCCGGACGAAAACAAATCTCAAGCTACAAACCAGCACCGAATAGCAGAGCGAGGCTCCGATTGGAGAGCGTTTTCTACTATTTCCACCCCTTTTAACGTGCAACTATAATATCCAATCAGGGACTCGCTTTACTATTTGGTGCGGGTCTGTACCTTGAGATTTGTCTTCTCCAGGTCATATGTCCTGACTTCGTCCGAGAATGGTCGGCAAACTCATTATCGACAACTTATGTCCCTGGGTTTGAGGGATATCAGAAACAACAGGAAAAGACGAAATTTAGGTTTGAATCAAATAATGCTGAACACTAAGATGACGTGTTTACACCGGACGTGATACATATTGCACTTGAGCAAGCTAATGAGGCTACGGCAACTGACGACAGCATTCATTATCAGCTACTACAACACTTGCCTGAACCATGTCTGGCGGTATTTTATTTTTGCATATTTGACAAAGTAAAGAGGGGAATCTTCGTCCCTCATCATGTTATGTCATTGTAGACCCTATATGCAAACTTCCCCGGAATCAAACAGATCCATCAAATTACAGACTGAAATCTCAAACAAGTTGTGTTTGTATAACTATGGAACTAATGGTAAATAATATATTAATTTGGCATCTCGAAACCAATAACCCAACTGCAAATATACAATGTAGTTTCCGCAAAGTTCGTTGTACCATAGGTGACCTGGTACGATTACAGTCCTCAAATGCCATTATAACTAAACAACATGCAGTATCAATATTCGTTGATTTTGGAAAAGCATATCATACAACTAGGAAGCATGCCATTGTAAAGGATCTACATAAGCTTGGTTTGAGAGGTTTATAAGAGCTAAACAAGTTCAAATCTTAGGAGAATCAACCCTGTCAGATCATTAGGTACAATCAGAACGAGGGTGTTCCAGATGCCACTGTGTGTGTTACCTTATTAAATATTTAAAGAGTTTAAGTGATTCAATCTCTAGATCATTTTCGTGAACGATTGTTTGTCGTGGGAAAAGATGCAGACCATGGAGAGACAGTTACAAATGTGCTTCAACAAAATTCATGGGCAGTGTCTTGAAACGTGTTTGAAATTTACAGACCCAATTGTTTACATAATTTTAGTGAGTGAGTGAGTGAGTGAGTTAATGTTTAACGTCACATCGGCAATATCTCAGCCATATCGTGACGAGAACATTTCAATTAAATATATGCATACCGAAAAATCTGTCAACGAAGGACAGTAAAACAACTAGCATATCACAATTTTAAGCAAAACTAGTATGGAAAGTTAAAACTAATAGCACTATTTAGACAATACATAATAAAAACAGACTATAGATCGCCAACAAGTGAAGGTAGATCACCACACTAGGGACCATGGGGACTTACAGTACCTTTGCTACCTGCATGGACCCTAGTTGGATTTACATCATCCCCTCAGCTGCTGGCGATTGTACGAAAGGTTAGCCAAAATTAAAACAACATGAATACTACGATTAAAAACCTGGTAGACTTAAATTTACTGTGAATGTTTGAGGGTACAGCCACCAACAATTCAAGTTACTAATTCAAACTACCAATCATTAAAATACATCTATTTACAGAAACATACTATTCAAAATTCACCCAAAAAATCAATTTCTTTTAAAAAACCTATAATAAAATGAGAATTAACGTTGGTAAAAAGATCCTTCATTGTTTTAACTGTAAAATATTCATCCCTTGTGATGGAGAATTCAACACAGTCAAGCAGAATATGCTTGACCGTGACTCTCTCATCACAAGGGATGCAAAATCGAGGATCCTCACCTTTCAACAGATATGCATGAGTATATCTAGTGTGGCCAATACGACATCGTCGTAGTATGACCTCTTCAAATCCGGACTGACAACCCAAGTGGGTATAACCAATGTAAGGTTTTATGTCATGTAATTTATTTATACCCACTTGGGTGTCCCACTTCTTTTGCATCAGATCACGGATATAAGATCTAATGGTGGCTTTATAATCATTGTAGGGAATAAGAAGCGGTGTCACAGATTTGTTTAGTGCTGCCTTGGCAGCAAGATCGGCCATTGTGTTCCCTGAAATGCCTACATGGCTGGCTAACCAACAGAAGACGATGTCGTATTGGCCAGTAGCAAGATTATTATACAATTCAATAATGTCAATTAAAAGTGGATGTTTACATGATAAATTTTTAATCGCCTGGAGACAAGAAAGAGAGTCTGAATAGATTATATATTGTTTACGTTTAGGGTGTCTTTGAATATATTTGAGAGCTGTTAATATGGCGTTAGCTTCAGCTGTAAAAATAGAACTACTATCTGTTAATCTAGAAGATATTGTTCTGGATCCAATGACAGTGGCACAAGCCACAGCGCCACCATCCTTGGACCCATCTGTAAATAAGGATTTATAATTGCTATATTTATGTTTTAATGGATTATATTTTTGCTTATATTGTAATTCAATAGTCTCTGATTTTTTAAATGTGGTCAATGTTAGGTCTACTTGAGGCTTGACCAACTGCCAGGGAGGAGAAGAAAGAAGACGGGAGGGAGCTATGTTTTCCAGCTGAATCCCAGCAGCAGAAAGAAAAGGTTTAATTCTATGTCCCAGAGGCGGGACAAGAGAAGACTTTTTGTTGTATAAATCCTCATAAAGGGAATTGAAAACACAGTTATATGCAGGGTTAGAATGATTAGAGTATAATTTAGTAATGTATTGTAAAGCTAACTTTATACGGCGCTGCTCAAGAGAAGGTTCATCAGCCTCAACATAGAGACTGTCAATAGGTGAAGTTCTAAAAGATCCAAGACAAAGTCTCAGACCTTGATGATGGACAGGATCAAGAAGTTTAAGATTGCTTTTGCCGGCTCCCCCGTAAACGATTGAACCATAATCAAGTTTAGAACGAACTAGTGATCGATAGAGATGGAGAAGGGTAGCTTGATCCCCTCCCCACTTTGAATTTGAAACAACTTTCAACAAGTCAAGTGCTTTCAGGCATTTAGTTTTAAGTGATTTAATATGTGGTAAAAAAGTTAAATGTGAATCAAAGATTAGACCCAAGAACTTGGCTTCCTTCACAACTTTAATGGGCGTCCCATCTAGAGACAGTTCAGGGTCTTTATAGGGTTTATATTTAGGACAAAAATGTATGCAGTTAGTTTTCGATTTAGAAAATTTAAAGTCGTTTTCAAGACACCATTTATTTATTTTGTTTAAACAAAGCTGCAGTTGCCGTTCAATTGTATCCATATTTTTCCCACGACAAGAAATATTAAAATCATCCACAAATATTGAATCGTTTAAAACTTTTGATAAACTATTTATCTTGATGCTAAAAAGTGTGACAGACAGAATACTGACTTGTGGAACACCCTGATCCTGATTGTAATGATCAGACGGGGTAGAACCCACTCGAACTTGAAACTGTCTGTTATTTAAAAAGTGGGCAATAAATTGAGGTAAACGACCTCGCAAGCCGAAGTCATGTAAGTCTTTTAAAATACCATATTTCCAGGTTGTGTCATATGCTTTTTCGAGATCAAAAAAGATAGAGACAGCATGTTGTTTATTAATTAGTGCGTTTTTAACAAATGATTCTAAACGCACTAAGTGATCGACAGTACTTCTGTTTTTACGGAAACCACACTGTATATCAGTTATAAGGTTATTTGTTTCCAAGTACCAAACAAGTCGTTTATTTATCATGCGTTCCGTGGTCTTGCAAACACAGCTAGTTGACGAAATCGGCCGATAGTTGGATGGATCGGTATGATCACGTCCAGGTTTAGGTATGGGTACTACTATGGCGTCACGCCATGATGAAGGAAAGTTACCCGATGTCCAAATACCATCAAAAATATTTAGGAGAGTTTCCTGACAGGATTCTGGTAAATGTTTCAGGAGTTGATAATGTATGTTATCAGCTCCTGTAGCAGTATCATGAGCTTGATCAAGAGCAGTATGGAGCTCATGAATAGAAAAAGTTTCATTATAATCTTCCCCATTATCTGAGTTGAAATTAATAGTTTTCTTTTCTTGTTGTTTTTGATACTGTTGGAATTTAGGTACATAATTAGAAGAGGAAGAGTGTTTAGCAAGGGTTTCACCCAGTTTATTTGCGATATCTGACTTATCAGTAAGTACTTGATCTCCATGTTTAAGATGATTGACACTAGATTTAGTACCCTTACCTTTAATTTTCAGGACCATATTCCATACCTTGGACATAGGTGTCAGAGAATTTATTTTGGATACATAATTTTGCCAAGATTGGCGTTTGTTCTGTTTAAAAGTACGCCGTGCTTTAGCATTAAAAAATTTGAATTTATTTAAATTATGCACCATAGGATGGCGACGGAAATAATGTTCTGCTTTTTTCCTTGCCTTCCTAGCTTGTTTGCACTCATCGTTGAACAATGCTTTTCTTACGTGTGGAACTACAGAGACATTTGGTATACACTCATCAGCTATGGAGTTCAGTTGATCAGAAAAAGATTTAATAGCATCTGGAACGTCAATAAAACGTTCAGGTTTAAGTTTTTCAGCACACAATGTTTCATATAAAGCCCAGTTAGCCTTTTTAAAATTTCGTCTTGAAGATAGAGGAACATCAGATGGAGTTATAGGTTTTAATACAGTAGGAAAATGGTCACTTCCACACAGGTCATCGTAGACTGACCATTGAAATTCATTTAGTAGTTCTGAATTTGTCAATGACATGTCAATAGCAGAATAGGACCCCGTACCAGGGTGTAAATATGTGCTGGAACCATCATGATAAATACACAAATCATTATCAGAACAAAAGTCCTCCAACAATTTACCTTTAGTGTTTATATTTACACTACCCCAGCGTGGGTTGTGGCCATTTAAATCTCCCATTATAATAATACAGGGCTTCGGGAGCTGATCATATAGAGCTTGAAGATCAGTTTTGGCAAACGCCAAAGACGGTGAAATATAAAGAGAACACAATGTAAACGCTACATGTAAAGTAATTCTCACTGCAACAGCCTGCAAATTAGTAATAAGTGGAACAGGGCTTTGAATAACGTTTTGTCTGACTAGAATGGATGATCCTCCAGTGGCCCTATCACCCGGAGGTGAAAAACAATGATATGCATTAAAATGACGAAGGTCACATGTATCTGCTTGTTTTAAATATGTCTCTTTGAGACATATCGCTGAAGGTGTAAAATCTTGGACTAATAGCTGTAATTCATGTAAATTAGTCCTCAATCCTCTACAGTTCCACTGTAGTATATTATTGGAATAAACTATCTTTTTGGTGGGTTAATAGGGGATCTACCCCTCACCTTTTTCGAGGGCGACAAGCTATGTGCCCTGGGATGGAAGTTTTCTGACACTTCCATGGCCTCAAGCGATCCGTATTTATTGAATAATTTTGCAGGATTTTCTGAACCCTTCTGAGGTCTGCCACTCTTTTTTGAAGATTCTGTTCTTGAGTCAGTTTTACTTTGAACAATATTCTTCGAGCTTGTTTTTGATCGTGATTTGTGAGTTTCTTGAGACAAAGATTGTTCTCCAGATAAGATGAAGTCTGACTACAGGACTGTGACCCGGCTTTAAATACCACCTGAGTGTTGACAGAAGATGTCAAGGTTTGCGTAGACTGCTCGGGTGCAACAAACTGAGCATTGTTTGTTTTAACCCACGTCAAATCTGTCTGGCAATGTATCGACGAGGTAATTACTTTTGGGGTATATTCAGGAGTTCTGACAATGGATGCAAATGATTGAGTATGTGCTGCAGATTCCACAAGTTTTTTGGCGTCAGAAAAGCTGACGTTCTGGATGAATTTAATTTTATTGATTTCCATTTGTTTTTTCCAGGTTGGACACTCTTTGGCGAAAGACGAATGATTTCCCGAACAATTTGTACACTTTTTATGGTCACTGTTACAGTCTTCTGTGACATGAGTATTCTCACTGCAGTGGGCGCATGCTATGGGCTTGGTACAAGTGTTAACACCGTGCCCATACCTTTGACATCTAAAACATCTCAAAGGATTTGGGATGTACACGTCAACTGAAATACTACAGTAACCTGCTTTAACGGACTTTGGAGGATTTGGCGATGAGAAGGAGAACAGATAAGTATTTGTTTGGACCGTTTCATTGTTTCTGCGGATCGTGAATCTTTTAACACAAATCACTCCCTGATCTTTCATCTCAGAAGCAATATCCAACTCAGACATATCAGCAAATAATCCATCTCTGTCTCTGATTATGCCTTTACTGGTATTCAGAGTCCTGTGGGCAGTGATAGAGACGGGAATTCCAACAAATAATTCTGTTGACATGAGGTACTTTGCTTGCTGTTTTCTGCTGCATTCAACCAACAGAGAGCCTGAACGCAAGCGTCTAACGTTTTTAACCTCACCTGCAATGCCATGTATACCCTTGGAAATGGCAAAAGGGTTAAGTTTCAGTGGCGTCTTGTCTACAGTTTCTAAAACTAAAAATCGTGGCCAATAGTCGATTGAGTTGGAAGGTCGTTGGTCGTCATCATCGTTGTCAAGTTGACGTTTATTTCGTTTTTTGGGGTTTGGTATTCTATAGGTAGTATATATGTTTCATCATCCGAGCTCCCTACCCACCACGGAGTATCACAAAAGACAATGCTAAACACAAGCGGGTCTCCAACTTGCAGCACCAAGGATACTCAGATGATATACTCCAGCAGAAAAAACCAAAAGATTAATTCTTCCACCAGATTGGCCCATGAGCCACCGCTTTCTGGGCATAGGACTCTAGGCAGAATTCATGTAAACAAAATTCAAGTCAAATAATATTCTGAGCAAAGGGTGCCAAGACTAAAGTTTAAACAATTCCAAAACAAATTTGTGCAATTACATATTATCTATGCACAGGGCTTGGCATGACCAGCCGATTGGTTGAACCGGGCCCATTCAACCACCCGTCTAGGTGAAGTCAGAGCCAAAGTGGTGTATTGGGCATTAGGAACACTGGTCCTGCTCCCATGCCCTCAACCACCAGGATCCCCTCCTCCACCGACACAGGGCCGCAACCCACGGCAAACGGGTTGGTGGACCAAAATTAATATCCCCCACTACGGGGGTTTCGGCGAGCTCTTCGCGTTACCCAGCACCCACCACGAGGAGGTGGCTCGCCACGGGTGCCACATATTTTTAGTAAGTACAAACCCCATAAAAGGCCCTGAATTGCTCATCAAAGGTGTAAAGGAAGATAAATATTCTTCCCTCGCATTTAACCTTTCTGCCAAATATTAAACAGATAAAAGCCAAGTGCCTGAAGGCACTCGATCGTAGAAAGTCGTTTCAATTTCATGTGAGTAACGGACTACATTGCCCTCCTACTCTTACACAGATCGCTGGTCCGATCGAAACTTGATTATGACTTCAAAGTATATAGCAGAGCCAGTAAAAGTAACAACTAAATCTAGTCTGAGAGAACCTCTCCCGTTGACAGTCTTTCCGTCGAGGCTGATGAGTCACCTTTTAAACTCCACAGTATCAAATTGTCTTTATAATATAATATTACGACAAAGCTATGTTCTAGAAAACCCAGTCCTGCTCACGTAGGCGTTTTAATCCTCCTTATGGCAATCCGTATGAGTACATATCTCCCCTTGTTCCACCTCTTGAGATAAGAATTAAACCATTCATTTCTGCTGCTGATATTGAGTTGGAAAGATATCTCCTTCTTTTTCCTTCTCCTCCTTGGCAAATGGTGAGGCGGCCTTTTAATCACATTTAATAAGAAACAAATGAGTTACAGGAAAAAGTAGAATTTAGTCAATTAAAAATTAAATATATCCCGATAAGTAAACTACTGATAAGTGGCAACTCCGGATAAGTAAACCTTTTTCTCTGGTCATGGCCATAGCCGTTATTATGTGTCATTATTTCATGCTGGATAAGGTCCTTAGTTTGGTGTCCCACCTTCAGTTGTTGGCGATCATTTCATATTATGTTATTCACTTACAGGTTCACTATTTTATATGCTCCTTAACTAGTTTTAAACAAACCAAATTGTTGTTGTACTGTTCTTTGCTTTGAATACATTTCATAATTTTTACTTTTTTCTAATGTTTTCTCGTGACGACATGGGTGAAATATTGCCGATGTGGCGATAACTAAGTACACCTTTCTCAGCGGTGAGTTCAGACATTTTACATCAGAAATGTCATCCAATAAGTGGCAATACACGGAGCAGTCCTTGTGGATTCACTCAGCCATAAATAAAGTGTCTTACGTCATTTGCGTTCACGAGCCGACTAATTATTTTTTATCCTGCATGCTGTATCTTGTCATAAATAATCCTAACTGGTGTCAAGTGTGGCATATACTGTGGATGGTAGATAGGAGAAGAGTGGCAGATGAAACAGAGCGATGCCCTTGATTAACTTACAAAAATTTGGAGTAGCGTTTTATATGAAGTAGGATTTACCAGTGGTGTCTATAATATGCACATTTATCAATTTTGTTGCCTTAACTGTTCCTTAACTGTTCTAACAGTAAAATATGTAGCCCTTGTGATTGAGAATTCAACACAGTCAAACAGTATATGCTTGACCGTGACTCTCTCATCACAAGGGATACAGAACGGAGGATCTTCACCTTTTAACAAGTATTTGTGAGTATATCTAGTATGGCCAATGCGACATCGTCGCATGATGACCTCTTCAGATCTGGACTGACAACCCAAGTAGGTGTAACCAATGTAGGGTTTTATTTCATGTAATTTAACGATACCTACTTGAGTGTCCCACCTCTTCTGCATCAGATCACGTATGTAAGTTCCAATGCTAGCTTTGTAATCCGAGTAAGGAACAAGAAGTGGTGTCACAGATTTGTTGAGTGCTGCCTTGGTAGCAAGACCGGCCATTGTGTTACCAGAAATGTCTACGTGGCTGGGGAACCAACAAAAGACGATGTCGTATTGGGCAGTAGCAAGACCATTATATAGTTCAATGATTTCTATACACGATACGTTTTTAATAGCCTGAAGGCAAGAAAGAGAGTCTGAATAATTCATAGACTGGTTATATGTTTAGGGTGTCATTCAATATGTATAAGAGCTGTTAATATGGCATTTGCTTCAGCTGTGAAAATAGAGGCATTGTCCGGTATTCTCGACGATATTGTTGTAGAACCAGTGACAGTGACACAACCACAGCGCCACCGCCCTTGGACCCGTCTGTGAACAAGGATTTGTAATTGCTATATTTACTTTTTAACTGATTATATCCTAGTCTGTATTGTAATTCATTAGTTTCGGATTTCTTAAACATTGTCAGGATGAGGTCAACCTCTAGCCTAACCAATTGCCAAGGAGGAGAAGAAAGATGACGGAAAGGAGCTATATTTTATAGCTTAATGCCAGCAGTATAAAGGAAAGGTTTAATTCGTATTCCAAGAGGCGTGTTAAGAGAAGGTTTTTCCCATACAAATCTTCGTACAGAGGATTAAAAACGCAGCTGGATTCATTAGAAAACAGTTTTGTAACATACTGCAAAGACAGCTTAATATGCCGATGGTTCAAAGAAGGTTCATCGGCTTCAACATAAAGACTGTCAACGGGAGAAGTTCGAAAGGATTCAAGACAAAGTCCTAGACCGTGGTGGTGGATAGAATCTAAAAGTTTAAGGTTGGTTTTTGCAGGCTCCACCATATACCGTACCGTAATCAAGTTTGGATCGTATAAGAGCTTGGTATAGTTGGAGGGGGGGATTTCTGATCTGCACCCCACTTTGTACTAGATACAACCTTCAGCAAATCGAGGGCTTCAGGCATTTATTTTTTAAATATTTAATGTGTGGTCGAAATGTTAAATCTTCTTAAAAAACTATACCCAAGAATTTTGCTTCTTTATCACCTGTAATAGGTTTGTTATCTAAATATAGTTCTGGGTCTTTGAGAGGTTTATACGTTCGACAAAAGTGGATGCAATTAGTTTTGGATTTTGAAAATTTAAATCCATTTTCCATACACCATTTATCAATCTTATTAAAGCAAAGCTGTAGTTAACAATAAAGATTTTTATGTATATCAACCTCTTTGTATGAGAACACAACGTTTCGGAGTTAATGCTTAGTCCTTCATCAGGTGACTGAGAATGGGATACAGAGTTATATTATGTATGTACAGGTAAAACAATAAGAAAGTAACAAGTGGAATGAATTAACGAAAGCTGGATGCCAGTATAAACAAGCAGTGATAGGAAGCCGACAGTTATGATAACCATGATGGAAGCCAAAGGAAATACATACAGATGATAGAATATGTTTATAAGGACGATGTACATGATTGGGGATAAGGATGGAAGCCAATGGTGATACATTACGCATGATAGGATGATGTTTACATAACACGTGAGTGGGGATTAAGGATGATGTACATGATTTACATGAGGGTTGATGAGCATGTTTACATGAGGGTGATGATGTAGAAAGTAGAAAAAGGATGTACACGGGTAGACTGGCTATACATGAATTACATAGATAGAATGTACACAGATAGATGAGATTAAATTTATCAATAAGTCAGGCACTTGGTAGGTACACTCCTTGGTCACGGTTGATTGCTGGTTTTTGTCTCCGGATCTCGATGGCCTCTTGCAGTTTCCTTTGGCGCCAGTTGGTGTTGTTGGTAGATAGTATCCTAGTGTCCTCCCATCGAATTGAATGTCCAGGGTTCTTGAGAATGTGCTCAGAGATAGCCGATTTCTGGTCGAGTTTGCTGACGGAGGTCTGGTGTTCCTTCATTCTGGCGTTGATAGGTCTCAGCGTTTCTCCAACGTATAGGCGGCCACAGTTGCATTACCTTTGGCTTCCATCATTGTTATCATAACTGTTGGTTTCCTATCATTGCTTGTTTATACTGGCTTCCAGCTTTCGTTAATTCTTTCCACTCGTTACTTTGTTGTTGTTTTACCTGTACATATATAATATAGCTCTGTACCCCATTCTCAGTCACCTGATGAAGGACTAAGCATTAACTCCGAAACGTTGTTTTCTCATACAAAGAAGTTGGTATCCTTACAAATCTTCATTCTTATGTATTTCGCTTCTAAATGTCCTTCAAAGACTTAAAGCTGTAGTTTTCTTTCAGTTGTGTGCATGTTTTTCCCACGACAAGAAATATTAAAATCATCCACGAAAAGTGATCCATCAATTGAATCATTTAAAACCTTTGCTAAACTGTTGGTTTTAATGCTAAATAAAGTGACAGACAAAATACTGCCTTGTGGGACATCCTGATCTTGAGTATAATAATCAGGCAAGGTAGAACCCACGCGGACTTGAAATTGCCTGTCAGCTAAAATTTCGGATATAAATTGAGGCAGACGGCCTCGCAATCCAGTCATGAATATCTTTTGAAATACCGTGCTTCCATGTAGTGTCATAAGCCTTTTCTAAATCGAAAAAAGATTGACATTGCATGCTGTTTGGATACAATGGCATTCTGAACGAATGATTCCAATCGAACCAAATGGTCAATGGTACTTCGATTTTTGCGAAAACCACATTGGATATCTGTGATTAAGTTGTGTGTTTCTAAGTACCATATTAATCTGTAATTGACCATGCGTTTCGTGGTTTTGCAAACGCAGCTAGACAGTGAAATAGGTCTATAATTAGATGGATCAGTATGATCACGTCCAGGTTTAGGTATGAGAATAACTATGGCATCACGCCAGGATGAAGGAAATTTACCTGACGTCCAAATTTCATCAAATATATTCAACAGAGTCTCTAAACATAATCCGGGTAAGTGTTTCAGGAGTTGACAATGTATACCATCAGCTCCTGTAGCGGTATTATGAGCTTGTTCAAGAGCATTATAAAGCTCATGGATAAAAAAGAGTTCCTTATTATCTTCCCCGTTGTCCGAATGAAAATCGATAGGTTTTTTCTCCTGTTGTTCTTGGTATTTTTGAAATTTTGGAACATAATTGAACGAGGAAGAGTGTTTTACAAGCACCCAGTTTATTTGCGATATCGGATCGATAAGTTAACAACTGATCTCCAGATTTTAGATGGTGGATGCTTGATTTGGTCCCTTACCTTTGCTTTTCTGGATCATGTTCCAAACCTTTGACATTGGCGTCCTTGAAGTTATCCTTGACACATAATTTTGCCAAGACTTGCGTTTATTTTGTTTAAAAATACACCGGGGTTTAGCATTTAGTATTCTATATTTCTTATAAGTTATGGACCATGGGATGGAGACGGAAATAGTGTTCAGCCTTCTTCCGTTTGCAGTCAGCTGTAAACCATGGTTTACGTATGTGAGCATTTGGAGAGGACTTTGGAATACAATCTTCAGCTATTTTGAAAAGTTCAGCAGAGAAACATTCTATAGGATCTGCAGCGGCTGTAAAAGCATCGGGTGTTAGTTTACTAGTACAAAGAGTTGCATACAAATTCCAGTCAGCCTTAGTGAAATTACATCTGGATGAGGGAGGAACATCAGATGGACACACAGCTGTTAGAACAGTAGGGAAATGGTCACTATCGTACAGGTCATCGTGAACTGACCACTCGAATTCACCCAGTAAATTGGAATCCACTATTGACAAGTCTAGACAAGATTAAGTGCCTGTTCCAGGATGAAGGTAAGTGTAAGAACTATCATTAAAAATACATAAATCATTGTTTGAGAAAAACTCCTCTAAGATTTTACCGTTTGTATTGATATTAGTACTACCCCAAAGAGGGTTATGACCATATAAATCTCCCAGGATGACACAGGGCTTCGGTAGCTAGTCATATAATGCTTGAAGATCAACCTGTTGAAGACAAAACGAAGGTGGAATATATAAAGAACAAACAGTAAAAACAATATTCAGGGTTACACGTGCAGCGACAGCCTGGAGAGGGGTATTAAGAGGAACAGGACTGTGAATGACACCCTGCCTCACCATAGCAGAAGATCCCCCAGTAGCTTTATAACCTGGAGGAGAAAAGTGATAGTAAGAATTATAAGATCTCAAGTCAAAATTATCAGTAGCTTTAAGATAAGATTCCTCTAAGGAAAAGGCTGATGGTTTTAGATCTTGTATTAATAGCTGAAGATCATTAAAATTATTACGAAGTCCTCTACAATTCCATTAAAATAAAGTAGCGGAAGAAGTCATGGTGGTTCAATTGGAGATCGAGCACGTGGAGAAGGTCTTCGCTGATCTGATAGCGATGGTGTTGTGAACCTCTACAGGAACAGTTAAAGGAAGAGGCACTTCTATGTGGTTAAGTGCCCTAGTTTCTTTCTTTTTGAGTTGTTTCTGTTGTTTGTTCGTAAGACGTTTAGGTTTGTTTACCGATGCTGGCTGTACTTCAGGGTCTGAAAGAACTTCAGGTGCTGGCGATGTAGTGGTGGTTAATGGTGTGGGAAGCATACGGTAAGCTTATGTCTCTGTCTGAGTGGCAGCACCATTTCTGGCTCCAGAAACACTGTACAAACCAGTTGACCCAGGTGATTGCAGTTTGACAGCCCTGATCAACCTTTGGACAAGGAGTAGAAACAGCTACTGCGTACGTTTTTGTAGACGACATGTGACTTGTAACTGGTAAAAGTTTCTTTGCTTCATTGAAGGAAATATTGTTGGTGTGCTTCAATTTCAAAATTTGTGTTTGTCTTTCATATGCATGCTGGACATGATTTGGAAAATGACATATGGTTACCATTGCAGTTCGCACATTTGATTTCATTTGTGCAGTTAACATTTTCATGTTTCCCACTACAACGGGAGCAAACTGGGGAGCTGTGACATGACTTAGCTCCATGTCCAAACTGTTGACATTTGAAACATCGAAGCAGATTTGGAATATACACTTCCACTTCAATGTTAAAATATCCAGCTTTTATTGGTTTCGGTAATGATGGGAGACAGAATGTAAACAGGTATGTATTCTTCCCAATGATATCATCACCTATTTTCCTAGTGAATCTCTTGACAGAGGTGACACCCTGGGACTTCAGTTCAGAAGCAATTTCGCCTTCTGACATGTCAGCAAGACATTTTGCTCGATCACGTATGATGCCTCTGCACGAATTAAGAGTTTTATGAACTGAAACAGTGATCCCAGTATTTGCAAACTGAAGAGCTGCGAGCAAATTAACAGATTGTTGTCTCTTTGGACATTCCACTAAGAGAGAACCTGTCCTGAGACGTGTTACATTTCTCACTTCACCATATATTCCAGCAATGACTTTTGATATGGCAAGCTTCAAGGGTTGTCTATCAATTCCGTCCACAACCAAAAAAAGTGGCCAGGATTCACTTCTGACCGCAGTAGGATCATCATCAGAAGATGATAAAAATCTGTTTCAACATGTTGCCTTTTAGATTTTGATCGAGAACCGGTTAGATTTGGGGTAGCCATAATGAAGAAAGGATATTCGACAACCCTGCTCCCCAACCACCATGGAGTGTTAACAAGGACGGTGTCAAAGTGGAAACCGACTCCAAAACACCTGGGTTACAGTGTTGTTATACTCTAGCAGTACAGACACAGGTAGCTAAAAGTATTGCCAGATTGGCTCATGAGCCACCGCCTTCTGGCATAGGACTCTACTGACCGCAGTAGGATCATCATCAGAAGATGATAAAAATCTGTTTCAACATGTTGCCTTTTAGATTTTGATCGAGAACCGGTTAGATTTGGGGTAGCCATAATGAAGAAAGGATATTCGACAACCCTGCTCCCCAACCACCATGGAGTGTTAACAAGGACGGTGTCAAAGTGGAAACCGACTCCAAAACACCTGGGTTACAGTGTTGTTATACTCTAGCAGTACAGACACAGGTAGCTAAAAGTATTGCCAGATTGGCTCATGAGCCACCGCCTTCTGGCATAGGACTCTAGGCATAGTGGCAATTTTCAAACGTGAGAGTAACACAAAAATATTTCGTGGAAAAGATACAAAGATATACAGAGTCCACACTTGATGTCGACAATGCACTGGGCATGACATGACCAGCCGATTGGTAGAACCGGGCCAAGGCCAAAGTGGTGTGTTGAGCAATAGGTACACTTTGCGGGCCCCTATTGCCCTCAACCACCAGGATCCCTTCCTCCACCGACACAGGGCCGCAACCCACGGCAAACGGGTTGGTGGACCAAATATCCCCCCTGGTCCAGAACGGGGGTGTCGGCGAGCTCTTAGCGTTACCCAGCACCCACCACGAGGAGGTGGCTCGCCACGGGTGCCCAGTGTAACCAGATAATGATGTTACATGTGCATGTATATGAAATGGTTTTTAATGATGAAATTTGATACTGAAAATTAATCGAATGTGTATGCATCTATTTATGTTCTTTTAGTTATGTTGGCAAACAATACATGGTATTGTCTGACTTTCTTTCCAGCTTGTGAAATTGCCTCCTCAACGTCCGCTTTTAACCTAAATGACCTGCTTCTGCTTCTTCGTCATCTGTCCACTACCAATGAATTTCTGGTAACACAATGACTCGTGTCGATACTGGGACAGGTCTCAAGAAATTTGACTCCAATCATTCCATACTCTGGTTACTAAGCTATCATTATATCGTACATCCGTGATCTGATGCCCATGTACCGGGACGTCCAAGTGGGTGTCAATAAATTACATGATATAAAGCCGAATATCGGTCACACTGATGAAAGACCCATGGCCAAGCTTGTCATGCTTAATTGCATTAGTTTATGCATGTCTAGGATCATTTAATTGTTGCTCCTTTTAAAAAATAAATATGGTTTTTACATAAATGTTGATGTGTTTTGTAAATAGATATATATTTTATCACGGACACTGTCTTTTTAACCGCAGTATATTTGTCATGTGAGTTAGGTTGTCTAAATTTGATAGTGGCCGAAAGGATAACATAAATCCAGCTAAGGCCCATGCAGGAAGCAAATGAACTGTAAGTCTTATGCTCCCTAGTATGGTTATCTACCTTCAGTTGTTGGCGATCTTTGGTGGCGGGGGACACCAGAAAATTGGCGTCATGTGACGAGCGTACGCTTTAACCACCACCCTTCGTAGAAACGTAAGTATATTATGTAAACTTGATAATGTATGTATTTATAAATACACTAACTTTCTCATTGACGGACGGGAAAGGGTGGTCAGACTCGCGAACTCATCGATTCCCAATTGCGCAGATCGATGCTCATGCTGTTGGTCACTGGATTGTCTGGTCCAGACTCGATTATTTGCAGACCGCCGCCATATAGCTTGGAATATTGCTGATTGCGGCGTAAAACTAAACTCACTCACAATGTGGCTAAAATACAGCATATGTGACCTTAAATTTGAACTGACTCTTGATGATGCAATGAAATGAATATCCACCACCTGCGATACAAATGTGGATACTACAAAGTTTTGCTTAACATCCACCACAGACGTTTTCTAAAGTTTAGCAAACTGATTACACGGTTGATGTAGTCACTCTATCATTGCTAGTCTCATACACATATAATTATTCCTGATAATCTATCACAGCAGATCTGATTCTTTTAAGAAGGCCGTGCATCTGATTTGTTCAACGTAAAGCTGTTATCTTAACTGGGTCTTTTGCAATATTACTAAAGGTTAGCAAATAGATCCGATGTATTAAGTATAAATGTCTGGTTCTGAGATGTACGTAGAAATAATACCAGCGGGTTTTCCAAGCAAATTTGAGAAGACAGTTTGCTGAATCCACAAAAAACCGCCCCCGGCAAGCTTTATCTGGATCGTCCAAGGACGTTTGATACATTACGAAACTTGTATAAACGTTGGCAGTGGCTGTGTCTTGAACGTTCGAATCGCCAGAAGATGGAACTACTATTCCTTACATACATGCTCCTTCAACATGGACACGCAGGGGAACAGCATGCAGTGTATGGTATTGGATTCAAGCTATGCAACCTGAAATGCATTCAAAGAGGCTCCTGTATGAGTTTTGCATATAACGTTGAAAAACTAGCGTGCCGTCTTTCTCATGAAACGAAACTGCTTAAGGAGGGGTATATCATTTATCGAAAGAAAGGAAATGAAGTAAGTACTTAATAATCAATGTATGAACATGAATGGCAGTTATGGTATCTAAAGTACTCGTAAATACTCAGGGTGACTTTGAGGGTAGATTTGTAAATCTCCCAGTACAATGCACATGCTTGCTAATGAGATTATTAATGATTATTTTCATGGTCTTTAGATTGTTAACGTCGCTCACAGCAATATTCCAGCTATATGGCGGCGATCTGTAAATGATCTAGTCACGACCTCGACAATCCAGTGACTAACAACATGAACATCGATCCATGAATATAGGATATTTTTCATGTATCGGCGAGCCTCACTACCGAATCCGGTTGATTCCATGTACAGCGTGGGTTGCTAAAGATCCAATCCAACATACCTTCACCAGACTGCTTATAAGCTGATTATAAATATCGATAGTGTACAGATTGCATACTCGGTTGTTGTGTGCTTTCAAATTTGTGCTTTTTAAAACTTTTTCATGTGTGTTCTCAATAATGTGGCTCCATCATATTCAGAAAGTTATCAATCAATTGTCGAATGATTTCACAGCACATTTCATTGGCCAACGTTCATCTTGTTTAGAGTCTGCCAAATAAAACATTTTAGATGAAGGTACAAAGTATCCTTAAAATGATTATATGAAGGCGGTGGATATTCCGTTGCACTTGCCACGGTAAAGTAAATCTGTGACAGAAGGTTTACAGATTTCATTGCTCAAAGGTGGAAGGCATCCACTGTTTATTTATTCAGTGGTCATTCAAGTCACAGAAATACCAGACCCGTAAGGTCCCGGAGTAGAATAGGCCTTCAGCAACCGATGCTTCTGATAAAAGGCGACTCTGCTTTTCGTTAGAGGCGACTAACTCGATCGAGTGGTCAGGCTGTCTGACTTGGTTGACACGTCATCGCTTCCCAATGCACAGATCGATGCCAATGAGCTTGATCACTGGATTGTCTGGACAGACCGCGGCCATAAAGCTGGAATATTGCTGAGTGCGGCGTAAACCTAAACTCAATCACTCATTCCCTTACAGAAGGGCACCCGTGGCGAGCCACCTCCTCGTGGTGGGTGCTGGGTAACGCTAAGAGATCGCCAACCCCCCGTGTGGATCCGGGGGCATATTTGGTCCACCAACCCGTTTGCCGTGGGTTGCGGCCCTGTGTCGGTGGAGAAAGGGATTCTGGTGATCGAGAGCATGGGAACAGGACCATTGTTCCTTTTGCTCAACACACCACTTTGGCCCTGACTTCACCTAGACGGGTGGTTGAATGGTCCCGGTTCTGCCAATCGGCTGGTCATGCCAAGCCCTGTGCATGAAAAATAATATTAATCATGTTTAATGCTGTAAACTGTTTCGCATTTATGAATGTGACTGTTATTATCTAAAATTTACTTCTGTTTGTTTGCCTAGAGTACAATGCCAGAAGGCGGTGGCTCATGGGCGAATCTGGTGAGGTTGACCTCTGAAATCTGTAGGTTTCTGATTACTTGTAATGGGCCGGACCAGCCAGACATTTAATTTGGTATACCGCTTCATCATTTCATATCATACTTGCTGGAGTATAACATCCTTGTATCCTTGGTGTTTGCATCCTGGATGCAATGTAACATTGTCCTTGTTGACACTCTGTGGCGGGTGAGGAGCAAGGATGTTGAATTAATATCTTTCACAAAGTCACAAGACTATTCTGGTTCCACTAGATATGAGAAAAAGACACGTTTGGAACACGATGGTTTCAACGAAAGTATTTAAAAAATGTAGAATCGCGGTCTCGGTTCTTGCTGATTGAAGCCTCTGGTCATGCACCTATCAAATTAAATCCATTTGCTGTGTCCAAAGCTGTTTCTGGGATCTGAGGAGATGTGAAAAATGTAACTCGTCTTCGAAATGGCTCACTTCTTGTGGAATGTGAGAAAAAGCAACAATCTCTCAATGTTCTATCGGTCACTCAGCTTGCCAATATTGAGGTGGTAGTACCCTCTCATAGAACGCTTAACTCATGTCGAGACATTGTTCGAGACAGAGATCGATGCCTGTCAAGTCAAGTCAAGTGAAATTTATTGTATTCAAGGCCTCCGGCCCATATACAAGGAATGACGTACATATACATATTTATAATATATAATGCAGTGACAATTATGAAGTTACATGGATAACACATTATTTCTCATGACAGCAGCGTGTTTCACAAACAAAGAAAGGTTACGTATGACAGTTTCATTTCTGGAAGTGAGAATGGAAACAAAGGATAATGTTGGGTGTTTTGATAGATAATTACCTGGTATATATTTTCTTCTAAGAATATCATAATATGGACATACAAATATCAAATGGATTTCATCTTCAATAGCCGAAATGCAAAGTGGGCAAATTCTCAAATTTCTTTCAATGGACAATCTTCTTCCTTTATTAATGCTTAAATCTAATAAACCTAGTCTGAACTGAACAAATGTACGTCTGATATTTCTTGATGTCAAAACAGACAAATATATTTCTGGTTGTATAAGGCTTTTAAAAGATCAATATAGATCATACCTTGAACTATTTTCTAAAGTCGAACGCCATTCTTGATGAAACATATTGATTGACTGCTCTCGGAAACGTTTAAGAAAAAGAGTTGCATTACCTACTGTCTGATTTAACCATGCAAATCCAAAGCCATGAGAAAATAAAAGATTTCTAATATGTGACGCCCAAGTTGTCTTACCCATATTATCGAGGTGAACAAGCATATTATAAGCTATTTTAGGTATTCGCTGTTCGTGCATTTCCAGAATCTTAAGCCAATACTTTAAACATCTGATTTGTGAATTTATACAAATTGGGTATCTCCCACATTCTCCATAAACCATACAATTCGGTGTTGCTTCTCCAACATTTAGAAATGTTTTACAAGCTAAGAGATGAATCTTCTCAAGACAATCTTGACGCTGAAAACCCCACACTTCTGACCCATAAAGCATAATCGGTTGAATTTGCGAATCGAACAGTTTGAAAAATATCTTCGGAGTGAAGATACCTATCTTCTGAGAAACGGACATAATATTTATGAAAGCCTTTTTTGCGCGTGATTGCAAATCAAGGACACTTTTTCTAAAATTCATCGTGTGAGAAAACATAAGACCAAGGTAAGTATAATGGTTAGCGATAGTCAGTAATTTGCCATTTGAGAAACCATTTCTCCTTTGCAGCGACGGGACCGCCTCTTCTGAAGATTATTATATTGGTTTTCTCGAAATTAACCGAGAGCTTCCAATTGTTTGTGCAACATTCTACGATATTGAGTTGGTTTTGTAAGCCAGTAATTGTATCGGACACCAAGATCACATCATCAGCAAATAGGAGGATGAAAATTTCGAGCATATCAGGGAACATTTGAACACCGTGTTTACCAGAGAGTGTGATATCATAATACAGTTCACTTATAAAGAAAGAAAACAACATTGGACTTAGAATACAGCCTTGTCGTAACCCAATGGGGCAGTCAAAAAAGTCTGTTACATCATCACCACAACGTACACATGATTTTATGTTTGAATACATCGACCTTGTAAACCAGCTTTTCGTAAGCAATACCACAGTTTGGGACGATCTACAGAGTCAAACGCTTTCTTGAAATCAACAAAAGCAACATATAATTTGCGCTTACTTCGTGAGAGGCATTTTTGTATTATAGCATATAATGTGAAAATATGATCTGCAGTTGAATATTCTTTTCTAAAACCGGCTTGGCATTCAGGAATCAAGTTTCTCATACTTGACCAATTTGAAATTCTGTTGTTTAATATGGCTGTAAATATCTTGCCTAAAATACTCATTAACGATATACCTCTATAGTTATCCGGGTTGTCTAAAGTTCCCTTTTTGTGTAACGGAACAATAATTGAGCGAGACCACTTGTTTGGAAATACACCTCTGTCGAATATTAGATTGAAAGATTTCCGTAGGAAGGGCATTAACTCAACCTGAGAGTATTTTATCATTTCTATCACAACGTTGTCAGGTCCAGCTGCCTTACCACACTCTAAATGATTAATCGCGTTTTTAATTTCATCATCAGAAATTTGTGTTTCTAAAATCAATTTATCGATACTTTCGTATTCCATTTCAAGGTTCATATCACGAATGTCATCATCAAAAGCAAACGTATCATTCTGAAAAATACAATCATTTGAAAATATTCTTTTAACTCATTAAGCCCTGGAGCCGCTCCACTGCCCAACACCTGGCACCCCTCGCTGACTGCCTGATTGCTGCGACGAGGCTAATTAGTGCTAATCATGCCTGATTTCCCTGGCAGGTCTCGGATATGACAGGAAACTGTCTAGTCTCACAAACAAGTACTGATTATTTAATTGTGTCGTAAAGATGGAAAAGAGGCCGATGTGAATACATATATTACAGCATTTCATGTAATTTATTGTCCCTTATACCCCTTTGCCAGTGTGTGCTGTATTTTTATCAACACCTACGCGGTCTTTGTACGTACGAGATGAACAAATATACAAATTCCTCCTGTCTCTCTCGTCGTATTGACTGAATTATAATATATTATTTATAAAAGAGTTTAAAAAGAGGGGGAACTTGCATTATAATCGTCTACATTTTTTGCCAATACATTGCTCGTGCTTACTGACTATTTCAAGGAAAGTATCAAGAGGTGTGTAAGAACATGGAGCATATAGAAATTTATAGTTTGTCACTTTGTTCATCTTAACTTAACGCTGTAAACATACATCACCATTCATACACATACATACTGCATGATACATTTATCATTACTCGATGCTAAAACAAATCTTCCCGTCATGTGATGGGATAAAACATCACGGATGTAACGCATTATATCTCACTTATTCATTATATTGGCTGATACCTTGACCAATCGTATCGTGAGAACCTGTCACATAGGAAGGGCAAGGTGATGGGGCGTGGCCTAAATTTCTGAAGGGCACGTTTGGTCACTCAGATTGGATACATTGATTTTTTATTGTATTGTTGACCAGTGGATATGTTGTGTTTTGGTTGTATATTCTAACTATCATGTAACAATTTGTGTATTGTCTGATATCGTATCGCTATCAACGTTCACCAGACTGCACCCATGTGTGCATATACAGTACAGAGAATGAAGCGTACGTAGCACCATCAAGTGGGTTGTACGACAAAATAACAAGACATGTTTATTTTACGCTTGTCCCGGGGCAGTCCGTTCAATAAGGGAGTAGGGGCGTGGCTACGTATAAATTCTACCGGAGACTGTTGTTTCAAGACCAAAAGTAGCGCTAAATAATCTTATTACTGTAGTCTGAATGATGATACGCAAGGGTATCAATACCATGACTAATATGCTATCCTGCTTTTACTGATGATGGATCAACGGAATTAGTTGCTACATGTGATAATTACAAAGAAGTGTCAAGAAACTTTCAATAGCACATAAAGTAAGTATGTAAGTGTGCCTTTCTTCACACATGTTTGGAATCTTTGTATTAAACCAAATATACTTAAACCAAATTATGTTCAAAACATCTATGTCAATGGCAGTAAAGACGAATTTACGCACATGCATAATAATCTATGAAAGAAGCATTTTCGCTGATACATTGCTAGTGTATACTGAATATTTTAAAATGAATCAACCACTCAGATTTAGAAATATTTATTTTGAGATTACTTCGATTTTTAAAGGAACGGATTTGTTTCCAAAATTTAGCGGGATTATGCACACACTCATTAAGCCTTCTTAGATTTTGGTTTCGCTGCTTATTTTTATGCACTCTACATGAAGTCTTGTATTAATTTCTCATTTTGCTCTCAGTACGTCTATCCCGAAAACTCCTCAGTGCTTTGCGAGCATCTCTTTTTGCAGCTTTACAATCATTATTTAAAGTTAGCTTACTGCTCTCTTTGTTGAAATTAAATGTTTTCTTCATAGATACTGCTGATTCTAGTACAACGTGAACAAAATCATCTAAGGCACCGTTCAGATCAAAATCAAGTTTTGACAAGAGATGTTCGTAACATGAAGTAATATTGTTCTGTAAATTATCCGAATATATCTTACTAAAAGACTCGTTCCAGATATATCTTTCTGTGGAACATACATCTTGGCAACCGTCACAAATACTTATCATATCTGGTAATTGACAGGTCAATTCTAACGGTGAATGGTCAGAGTCCACACTTTCACCAATATTTAACATATGTATATATGGAAAAAAGTCAGATGAGCGCACAAAATAATCGTTAACACTGGATCCATGCTGGCCATTGTAAGTATATTCGCCTTGTTCATCTCCGTACACTCTACCATTCACTATGAACAGTTTGAAAGCATAACACAGGTCTAACAACACTCTACCAAAACCGTTAACAACATTGTCATGGGAGTTACGATCTTCAATAGGGTAGTCATCATCATCCATATCATGGAGTACATTATTCACATTATCGTCATTTGACAAGATCGGATTATTTTCTTTACCTGTACGTGCGTTGAAGTCGCCACAGATAAGGGTATGACACTCAATCATGCTATGAAGATTATCTGGAAGATAGTGTTCTAATTGTTCAATATTAGAAGTATAAGCCCTATGTTTGTAGTAAGTTGATCCTGTCGGAGGGATGTATGTACATATCAGGTTGACATCTTTATCTAGAGAAAGCAGTTCCTGAGCAAGTCTGAAACATAAAAAGTTATCGAGATCAGTTGTTATTAATTTGCATACATTTCTAAGACCATGGTGGATGCAAATACAAACACCGCCGGAACGTCTGCCATAGTCTGATAGTTTGACTGCAGGGTTATAAAATACATCATAACCTTCAAGCCAGTTATAATTCATGCTTTCCACAAATGTTTCAAATAAACATATTATGGTGAAATTGCGCAGGTATTTCAAGAAATCGATATCATCAACCTTATCTCTCAGGCCATTTATATTCCAACTCAAGATACTGAGTTTCCCAGTGACAGTTCGTGAATGGCGAGCGTGTTCACTACCGGTGTCAGCCGAAGAGTGGCCCTGTGGTAAAAATTCCGGGCCTCGGCCGGGCTCCTATGCAGTCGTGTTGTTTGACGGCGCTTCCCTGGCTTGCGTCAATCTAGGCTGGGGGTGTAACGATGTATGGACGTTAACATTAGGGATCGTTACAAGTTTTCCGTTCTTGAAGTAGCCAAACTTGCCTGTTTCCTTAAGGGCTTGCAGCTGCTGACGTTGGCGTGTGGTTAGATCACTGGATATACCATATCCATATTCCTTTAAAACAGGCCTGGCTTTCAGTGCTCGGACCTTATCGTCAGACACTTGCATTTTGACAATGATGGGGCGTGGTTTGGCTGAGTCTGGACGCTTACGTCCAAGGCGGTGGGCACGGATAACGTCGGATGGTTGCCAAGTTTTATACGTCAAATGGGTGGAGAATAGAGAGAGAATAGTTTCCTTACATGTCATTGACTTCTCTCCTTCTGCTTCCGGAACGCCGTGGATAAGAACGTTATCACGACGACTGAAGGATTCCAGCTTGTCCAACTCATCATTTACCATTGCCAGACGTTCATCAATAGCGTCAACTCTCTCCACGACTGCGTCAACATCATCGTGTATGATATCACAACTTTGATTTGTTCTGTCAATATCTGACTTAATCTTAGTCACAGATTCTTCTAGTTGGTCACATCTAGAACCGATTGTTCTCACATCAGTTTTCAAGGCACTAATTTGAGCAGACAAATCCGATTTGACCTCGCGAATTTCAGCTAAAATAACATCTCTCACTTGTTCAAGAGAAACAGGGCCTGGGTTGGTTTCAATATCGTTTGCACACATTAGAATGTGAGTAACAACACCCACGGGTGGCATGTTACCACCGAGAAAACACATCCCACGTGCAAATGGAGCACATTGCATGTACATAGACAAAACTGGGTCACCAGTGACGTCACATGTTTGACACATGTAGGTGTTCTCTTTGGGCAAAAAATGCTCAAACTTTGTATTTTCTATCCAATCGATCACGGCGTATGATGAGATCAGATGTATAGACATGAGAAATGTACATATAAGTAACCTGAAGTGGACATCTGAGCCTGACACGATCGTCGAGTGCTCACTCTCTTTGTGTAGCCTCACTTGCCGTGTCCCTTTAGGCTGAGAAAAAACTGCCGATCCTCGCTCGGTAAATATCAATCGACACCATTTTGTCCTCCCAGTTCGTTCCCTGTATCGCCAAGAACTTGCACAACCAAAGATAGCACAGACAACAGCTCTATTACTCCATATTTTCACCAAAATATGTCTCCGGTAATCAATGTGTCATTTGCCTTTCGACCATCAACCACGTGATCAGAACATGAAATTCAATCTGAATTAGCAGATAATGCATGTGTAACATCCATTAAACGTTTCACCAAAAAGGTTGATGGCATTATTAAAAGCACAAACGCATACCTTGTGACATTTGCATGTGTGTCTGTTCCATGATCAATTTAGGCTGGTTATTTGAATATCGGGGTTGAGGTGTATATCCCCACTCCACTCAGATGCTATAACTGTCAAAAATTTGGCCGTGACTCTGATTGTGCCAAAGACATTAAATGTGCAAACTGCGGAGGAAGTCATGTTGCTTCTTGAAAGTCATGTCTTGAGTGGCAAAAACAGTCCGAAATAATCAAAATCCAATGCAAAAATAAACATTCTTTTTTTGAAGTCAAAAAACTGTACGCAAGCCACACAAAATCCTACCACCTCGTCGTACTCTGCTGCAGGTACCCGGTCTGCACCGACCTCCTCTATCATGTGTCAGACTGAGTTAACCTGGGTACATTCTGGTCAGCCTCTCAGTCTTAGTTCAAACATTCAACCAAAAAGTGCATCTTCAGAAACACAAACTACTCAGACTGCCGTTCACACAGAGCAACAGGTTGGCAAATCAGACATTCGGAAAGACAAGAAAAAGCAAAACAAACTGTTGAAAGTTGGAAATCTTCCTTCTGCGGACATCACTACTGAAAACATATTTCCTCCTTTGGATATGGAGTTGACTCCATCTCAGGAGAGAGGAAGAAACGTTTCTTCCTCACGTTCCCGAAACAGGTCCCCAATTGAGCCTCCATGACTTAATCTGTAAATCTCATCCAGTGGAATTGCAGAGGACTTAGAAATAATATCAACGAAGCACAGTTATTTATTTCAAGATTATAGACCATCAGCACTATGTCTCCAAGAGACGTATCATAAACCTACTGACAGACTTGACTTAACACAATACAATTCTCGTCATTTCTTTTCTCCACCAGGAAATAAGGCGTCTGGAGGAGATTCTGTTTTTATACGACAGGGAGTCATTAATAGCCCTGTTCCTCTTAATACAAATCTTCAATCTGTTGCTTTCCCATCTTTGTGGCGTAATGCCATTGTTGTCCCTATTCCTAAGCCTGGCCGGGATCATACTGATCCTTCAAATTACAGACCAATCTTTTTAACGAGTTGTGTATGCCAGACCATGGAGCGAATGATAAATAACAGACTAATATGGTATCTTGAAACCAATAACCTTATATCAAATCTTCAATGTGGTTTCAGGAAAAATCGTAGTACTATGGTCCACTTAATACGATAGGAATCCTTTGTTAAAAATGCCATAGTAGATAAACAACATGCATCATCGGTATTCTTTGATCTCGAGAATCGTACGATACTACCTGGAAGCATAGCATGTTAAAGGATGTATATGATTTTGATTTGAGGGTTCGTTTGCCTCTTTTTATATCACGGTTTTTGAGCGATAGACAGTTTCAGGTCCGAGTGGGTTCAACCCTGTCTGACCATTATAATCAGGATCAGGGTGTCCCTCAAGGCAGTATTTTGTGTGTCACCTTATTTAGTATCAAAATCAACACTTTATCCAAGGTTTTAAATGATTCAATCGATGGATCACTTTTTGTGGATGATTTTAATATTTACTGTCGTGGTAAAAATATGCAGACTATTGAACGGCAACTACAATTGTGTCTTGAAAACGGCTTTAGATTTTCTAAGTCTAAAACTAACTGTATACACTTCTGTAGAAAATACAAGCCACATAAGGACCCAGAACTATTTTTAAATGGCACTCCCATCAAAGTTGTCAAGGGGGCCAAGTTCTTGGGTTTAATTTTTGATTCTCATTTAACCTTCTTACTCCATATCAAATCCCTTAAAGCTAAATGCCTGAAGGCACTAGATTTGTTGAAGGTTGTTTCCAACTCAAAGTGGGGAGGGGATCCAACTACCGTCTTTCACCTAGATCGATCACTGGTCCGTTCAAAACTTGATTATCGTATATGGAGCCTGCAAAAGCAACCTTAAACGTCATGATTCTGTCCACCACCAAGGTTTAAGATTTTGTCTTGGATCTTTCCAAACTTCACCTATTGACAGTCTTTACGTTGAGGCAGATGAACCATCACTTACACAACGTTGTATAAAATTGTCTTTACAATACACTACTAAATTATACTCTAATAATTCTAACCGTGCCTATACCTGTGTGTTCAATCCCCTTCATGAGGATTTGTACGACAAGAGGTCTTCTCAGGTTCCCCCTTTAGAGTTACTGTTCTTTCTTCGGCCGGCATTAAGCTGCAAAACATAGCTCCCTTCCATCTTCTTTCTTCTCCTCCGTGGCAGTCGGTTAGGCCACAAGCCGACCTAACACTAACTTCATTTACAAAATCTGAAACTAATTACAATATAAACAAGAATATAATGAATTAAATATAAATACAGCAATTACTAACCCTTATTTACAGGTGGAACCAAGGGCTGTGGTGCAGTAGCTTGTGCCACTGTCATTGGATCGAGAACAATATCTTCTAGAATTGCAGATAACAGCTCCATTTTTACTGCATAAGTAAATGCCATATTAACGGCTCTTAAATATATTGAAAGACACCCTGAACGTAAACAATATATAATCTATTCGGACTGTCTTTCTTGCCTTCAGGCTATTAAAAATATTTCTTGTAAACATCCACTTTTAATTGAAATTATTGAATTGTATAATGGTATTGCTACTGGCCAATACGACATCGTCTTTTGTTGGTTACCAACCACGTGAGCATTTCTGGTAACACAATGGCTGACCTTGCTGCTAAGGCAGCACTTAACACATCTGTGACACCACTTCTTATTCCACACACTGAATATAAAGCTACGATTAGGTCTTACATCCGTGATCTGATGCAGAAGAGGTGGGACACTCAAGTAGGTATCAACAAATTACATGAAATAAAACCCTACAGTGGTTACACCTACTTGGGTTGTCAGTGCAGATTTGAAGAGGTCATCATGCGGCGATGTCGTATTGGCCACACACGATAGAAACATGAATATTTGCTTAAAGGTGAAGATCCTCCATTTTGTATCCCTTGAGATGACCATGGGGACTTACAGTACTTTTGCTACCTGATGGAGATTAATAGAGTGACTCCGTGAGTGAGTCGACAATATTTCAGTGCCTACAGTGTCTAAACAAGACATACTTCCATAAAACATGCAACGATAGAATACTCTATAGACGGCAAGTTGATTTTTCTATAGAATAATGTAATTTCTTACTTGATAAGGGTATAAGAATGTATAGCGAATGAGTACGAAGGTATACTAGGCACATAAGGAAACTGTGCATTGGTAACATGTTATACCAGTTGATAAGTACGATAACACTGTCGAATGTACATATAATCTTGAATGGAGGGATCATAAGACTATGAAAAGTCGGGAGAATTTCTATTGAAAAGTCAATCACAATGATGTTACCAGTCCACAAGAGGGCCATGTTGTCAAAAGACCATGTCACAAGCTCAATAACTGGTATGTCTACCATCGACATTGAGAACAGCAGCGCATCGACGACGCATAGAGCCTATCAAACATGCAAATAAGGCTTGTTGGATGTCACACCAGTTTCTCTCAAGCTCTGTTGCAAGGTAAAGGACGTTATCTGGCAGATAAAGAAGACGACGTTGACGTCGATCCATCTCGTCACAAACATGCTGTATCGGGGAGAGATCTGGTGAATTTGCAGGCCAAGGCAGTAAGTCAGCGTTATGGTGTTGCAAGAAATCCACAGCAATTATACGTGTCGTATAAGAGTGGCCATTGTCATGTAGGGCCATCACTACAAAAATGACTTGGTTTCCAGAAACCTGGAAACCATCCGTAATGTGGGTAATTGCGGAATCCAGTTGGTTTCCATTCCCTGAAACTCACTAACTGAGTTTCCAACTAGATTCCATTTTGGAAATGAGATTTTGGTATTTCTGTAAATGGAATCCAAAATGAAACTAAGTTCGGGGGTTTCTGGTTGGTTTCCATACCTGGAATTTGCAACTCTCAGATCTCACTAAATGGAAACCAACATAAAAGTAGAAAATGTAGTTTTTTAAATGTTTGTGTGTACAGTCTCTTTGCGTGCCTAGTGTAAAGAGGGTTCTCATCAGTAACCTATCCTACAGATCGAAGAGATCGTAGAGTAAGGTTGTAAGTTCTCTCGACGAAGGAAAGTAAAATAACTACATTATGACGGAACAAAATAATAACACTAGCATATGACTTTAAAGGTATTGACTCTAGATTTATTTACACCATCCCCTCAGTCAACGGCGAAAATAACGATAATTAATGTACTTTCATAGCCATCATATTTGCACTATAGATGATATACTGCTTATGTGACTCTAGATAGTAACTTATTCACTCGGCCATAATATTTTTACCAGTGTCCTATGTAAAAGGCGTGGCAGCCAAACTCCTCTCATGACAAAGGAAAAAAATGTGAATGTGCCGCAAACAGATGTCATTGGGCGTAAAGAGACAAAAGAGTCTTTTTTGAAAATCACTGATGATCCGATGTATTCGTGAAAAACGTGAGTGAACTATATGGTGGTAGTTTGTATATAATCGTGTGTGGACCAGATAATTCAGGGATACCCAGCATAGGGAACCGATGACGTGTCAACCAAGTCGGCGAGCGTGGCCACCGATCCCGTTTAAAACGTTAAACTTTCCCACTGCACCAGTATCCCCCTCCACTAACGTACTAAATTACATTTCTCGGAGATAAAGCTGAACCTGAAATTGCTCACTAGGAAAACAATTCAATGAAACCAGTTTCTTCACATGTCATCACAACGTGTAGCGTGACAATTTGAAACCCTACTTACTGTGTTGATTTTCTTGCGATGTCTAGGTTTCAGGTTCTTGCTCCCTCATAAACTGCAGACCTTACACTCGATGTGTGGAGAGACATAATGGTGACACTGTGTGTGTTAAGGGTAAGAGTCTTTATTTGACCAAGCCACAAAATGCTTTGTTTTACGTTACATTCAAAGTGAATGAGAAGTGTAATATGAAACTGTCACTTTGCTTATGCATATATCGGAACATAAAAAAGGTGCTCAACGTGGATAGACGTTTTGATGTTCATACGTGGATTTGTAGACCCCGTATACCGGCAATAGTGGTTTTCTTGCTTCCCATTATGCAGGTGTGATGCCTGAAGATATAGGGAGAAACATAGCGCTTGGAAAGCCTACAATTCAGTCAAGCACCCGTGACAAACGCGGGGAGTCTAAAGGTGCAGTGGATGGTGACCGCAACCCTCTCTTCACTGATGGCAAGTGTACTCATACGAACATGAAATATCAGCAGTGGTGGATCGTTGATCTCAGCCGTGTATACACAATAAACGTAATCGTGATATACAACAGAGAAAAACTGAGAGGTAAGCGCATATGTTGTTTTTGGAGTCAGTCCTATTCAGCAACAAATGGTAAGTATATTTTTTTTCAAGAGCCATCAGTGGTGGTACAGTAGAGGTACAGTACAGGAAAATGCATACAACAATTCATAAACGGACGGTAAAATGGTAATATCTTTAGCCTAAGTTATATGCCCTTAGTATGGTGGTCTACCTTTATTTGTTAGTGATTAATAGCCCATTTTACAAGGTATTGTCTAAAATAGTTTTCTGCTTTTTAAGAATACATGCTAGCTAGGTTTCATTTTTGATACTCTAGTTATTTTACAGTCCGTCACTGACTGATTCTTTAATTATTTGTATTTATTGTGAATGTACAACATTTCTTGTCACTATATGGCTGCAATGTGACGTTAAATTTTAACACACCCACTCACGCCCGAGATATTGTAAATTACTTATAGTGACATACATGACTGACAGACACGTTATTTGGCATAGATGCATCACTCTCATGTGGTGTCTTATTTCCGCTATCGCCTGGTGTGATTTATCGTGTAGGAGACATATGGAGAGATCTCTGTTAATGCATGAGCGGTTTGTAAGGTCAGTTTACGACACGCTGGAATGTGAAACACGCTGAAACACGGAGTCCGGGTAAATAGAAGCGGTTGGGTGGGTTAGAGTGGGTTGTATATCCAGGATTTCAGGAGGCTGGTCTTAAATCTCATGAAAATCCGATGTCTTACTGATGATGATCTGAGGACACATTCAAACTGAGTTAGGGAGTCACTCACTGAGTGAGTGAGTGAGTGAGTGAACAGGCAAGCAAATGTAGGTAACATCTTCCTGAGTGTTCACTTTCTGGCATTACATGAAAGCAATACAAAACAGATTTCTTTCACGAATAAAACATTGCCATGTTTGAACCCATCGTCTTTATCATTACATATGCATATCCACAGTACAATGACTGACTATTTATTGTATTTAACGAGGTTTTATCTTAGCTATGTAAAGTTGCCTATGACGTAGACTGTTTTGGCTGAACAAATATGTATTCAGAAGGCTATTCCTAGTAAAAGTGATCTATCTTAACTCAGTGATTTTGGATGTGCTTCACCAGAGGGCCAGTTGTGACTCTCGCGTCAAAGAATATATTCAACATGTCTCTTAGGTTATTGTATTGCAATATATCAACCGCTTAATGTTTTGCATTCAAATACTCAATGTTAGCATAAGTTAGTACGTTAACAATGTTGCAGCCAACAGCTGCTTCCACTCTCTTTTCCTTCAATAAAGTCACTTATGTAAATGCTACAGATACTTAAATCCTGACATTTGTTTTGCGCAGATAAGACTTAGGTTGAAAATATCATTCATTATTATAAAGACAACGTTCTTTTTAAAACACATAAATAGTGTATTGCAATGCACTGGCTGGAGAATCACACAGAGTTCTATTCTCTTGGGATAGGCTCCGCCATCTACCTGTTTCTGCAGGAAAAGAAGCGATTTGGTTTTAATTTCAAACGCGGGAGACATATTGATTTTTCGAGAAGTACAAATTGTAGAAAGACGGGTTATCTTTAACCAGTTCGTAATTAATTCCTACAGAATCATAATATTGAATCTCTTAAGGTGATTTCTACTTGTGATGAAACTATTTAATATCTATAGTCCCTCGCCTGGCAGTCCTGTCAGCTGCTCTCAGTCCCCTTAACTGGATTACAGGTTAGTTTGTGAGGTTAGATGTTGGTTGTGAAAAAGTGACTACCGGTACTTAAAAAATCATAGTTCACTGACCACTGCAAATATGGGCCCACAACCAACAACCGTGTGGAAGGGTAACACGCGAGTCTGAAGGAGAGGGCCAGTAAACCACAACCGAACATACTTGCGCAGATTATCAGTAAAAGTGATCATCTACCGATGAATAATGACCACTAAGCCATGATTCTATTACTGGTAGTCACCTACTTACAACCAACACCTGACCTAATGCGTTCATTAATCATGTTAATAGTAGCATTTAACCAAGTTAACAGCTTACAGAACAGCCAGGCGGAGGCTAGAGGGATGGAGTCCATGAAATCAATTTCGGAGAATTTATGCATTTCTGCGTGAGTTAAAATTTTACGTCACATCGGCAATATCTCAGCCATATCGTGACGAGAACATTTAACAGTGGAAGGAACTATATGTATAAAACGTGCCGACGAAGGACAGTAAAACAACTAGAATATCACAATTCGAAGCAAAACTAGCGTGGAAAGCTAAAATAAATATCACTATCTGGACAAAACAATACAAAGACAGGCTATAGATCTCCAACAACCGAAGGTCGATCACCATACTAGGGACCATGGAGACTTACAGTACCTTTACTACCTGCACGGACCCTAGTTGGATTTACATCATCCCCTCAGCTGCTGGAGAGTGCATGAAATGCTTCCCAAAATTAAAACAACATGAATACTACGATTAAAATCCTGGTAGACTTACATCAAATTTACATCGAATTTACATCAAATGTTTTGTGGACTTACGTACCCTCTCAAGGGGGCAATACTTTTACAATACTTCAACCCCATTTGGTACAGCCACTAACGATTTTAGTTACTAATTCAATCTTCGAATTATAAAATATTTACCTATTTACAATTCATTTAACAGATCTAATTCCTTTAAAAATGCAATAATGAAACGAGGACTACTATTGCTAAAAAGATCCTTCATGGTTCGTGAATTAAAATACTCATCCCTTGTGATGGAATACTCAACACAAGCAGGGTATGCTTGACTGTGATTCTTTCATCACAAAGGATGCAGAACGGAGGATCCTCACCTTTCAATGGGTATTCATGAGTATATCTGGTATGGCCAATACGACATCGCCGCAAAATGACCTCTTCAAATCTGGACTGACAACCCAAGTGGGTATACCCAATATAAGGTTATTGCATGTAATTTATTTAAACCCACTTGTGTGTCCCACTTCTTTTGCATCAGATCACGGATATACGATCTAATTGTAGCTTTATAATCAGAGTATGAAACAGAGGTGGTGTCACAGATTTATTGAGTGCTGCTTTTGCAGCGAGATCAACAATTGCGTTACCGGATATGCCTACGTGGCTAGGTAACCAACAGAAGACGATGTCGTATTAGCCCGTAGCAAGACCATTATACAATTCAATTATTTCTATTAAAAGTGGGCACCCGTGGCGAGCCACTTCCTCGTGGTGGGTGCTGGGTAACGCCAAGAGCTCGCCGACACCCCCGTAGTGGACCCGGGGGGATATTTGGTCCACCAACCCGTTTGCCGTGGGTTGCGGCCCTGTGTCGGTGGAGGAAGGGATCCTGGTGGTTGAGAGCATGGGAGCAGGACTATTGCTCCTATTGCTCAACACACCACTTTGGCCCTGACTTCACCTAGACGGGTGGTTGAATGGGCCCGGTTCAACCAATCGGCTGGTCATGCTAAGCCCTGTACATGTAAATGTTGTTCACAAATTTGAGAAAATATGTAATTTTTTGTCTTGGCTTCATGATGATTCATTTGTATTTCGATTGTACAATTCAAATTTCGTAACTTGCCTAGAGTCCTATGTCCAGAAGGCAGTGGCTCATGGGCCAATCAAGTGGAATAAATACTTTTGTGTTATTCTGCTTGAGTATACCATCCGGGTATCCTTGGTGCTGCAGGCAGGAAACCCGCCTGCTTTTAGCATTGTCCTTGTGATACTCCGTGGCGGGTGGGGAGCTCGGATGATGAAACAATATAAACTTACCATGGCTTACGAAACTCCCCTCAAAAAAACAAAACGTCCTCTTGATACTACTGATCCTGATGTTGAAGACCAAGGACTGTCCACATCCATTGACTACTGGCCACGGTTTATTGTAATTGAGACCACTGACAACACTCCGTTAAAGCTGAACCCTTTTGCGGTATCAAAAGGCATACAGGGCATTGCAGGTGATGTTAGAAACGTTTGACGTTTACGAACAGGTTCTTTGCTTGTTGAGTGTAATAGGAGGCAACAGGCAACCAATCTCCTTTCAACAAAATCATTTGTAGGCATTCCAGTGTCAGTCTCTCCTCACCGTACTCTTAACACTAGTAAGGGTATTGTGAGAGACCGTGATAGACTATTTGCGGATATGCTGGAAATTGACATCGCTGCAGAGATGAAGGACCAAGGTGTGTTATTTGTGAAACGTTTCACAACCCGAAGAAACAACCAGATCCAACAAACCAACACCTATTTATTTTCATTTTCCACTCCAACGGCTCCAAAATCAATAAAGGCCGGCTACTGTCACATCAAAGTGGAAACGTTTATTCCTAATCCACTCAGATGTTTCAAGTGTCAAAAGTATGGTCACGGTGTAAATTCCTGCACATTGTCTGTTGTGTGTGCTCACTACGGTGAGAAGACCCACACAACAGAAGATTGTGACAGTAATTACAAGAAATGCACCAATTGTTCAGGAGACCATTCGTCTTTCTCAAAAGATTGTCCGATTTGGAAGTACCAGATGGAAATAAACAAACTAAAATTTACTCAAAATATCAGCTTTGCTGAAGCGAAACAACTTGTTCAAAGATGCGATCCACAAGAAACGTATGCTTCTAAAACAAAACCATCATCTGAACCATCCTCTAAGGCTTCTACGTCTTCTTCAGCTGCTCAAACAAACTTGACTTGGGTGCACACTGATTCCCCAGAGGTTTTTTCACCCGCTATTTCTACTCAGACCGCTGAGCTACTTCCTCGCATGTCACAAAGTCAATCAGGGCCAGCTTCGGATTCATCATCACAGCCACCTGCAAGGTCTCAATCTTTGTCAAATGTCCAACAAATTCCTAAAGGAAAAACTAAACCTATGCCTGATTCTTCAAAAAAGCAAAGTGGCAGAGCCCCAAAAGGGTCTGAAAACAGAATTAAGCTTTATAATAAATACGGATCACTTGAGGACATGGACGTGTCCGAAATCGTCCAATCAAGGGCACACAGCTTGTCGACCTCAAAAAAAGTACGGGGTAGATCCCCAATCAACCCGCCCAAACGATAATCCATTGCAAAAATATTGTACAGTGGAACTGTAGAGGCCTAAGGACCAATTTCAACGAGTTACAGCTACTTGTCCAGGATTTTGCACCATCCGCTTTCTGTCTCCAGGAAACCTATCTGAAGGAGACAGACGCTTTTGATCTACGTCAGTTCACTTCATATAATTGTTTTTCACCTCCAGGTGATAGGGCCACTGGAGGGTCTTCAATTCTTGTAAAACAGGATGTTATCCATAGTCCTGTAACACTCACAACTAGTCTCCAAGCTGTTGCAGTGAGACTAACTCTTCACGTTACCTTTACACTATGCTCTTTATATATTTCACCTTCTTCAGCACTCCAGCAGTCTGATCTTCAAGCTCTCTATGACCAACTTCCTAAACCTTGTATTTTAATGGGTGATCTCAATGGACACAACCCGATTTGGGGTGGTACAAACACAAACTCTAAAGGTAAAATACTGGAAGATTTCATAGCCAATAATGACTTGTGTATATACAATGATGATTCAAGCACTTATCTGCACCCTGCAACTGGCACCTACTCTTCTCTGGATCTGTCTCTTGCAGACCCTTCTCTACTAAATGAATTTGAGTGGTCAGTCCACAATGACCTCTGTGGAAGTGACCACTTTCCAACTATCTTAACAGCAACTAATCCATCTGATTCTCCATCTTATACAAGATGGAATTTTTCCAAGGCAGACTGGTCCTTATTTAAAACGTTATGCACATCTAAACTACGGCCGCAGTGTTTCAGTGAAGTAACTGATCCTATTCGGCTTTTTTCTGACACTTTAAATGAAATAGCTGATGAGTGTATACCTAGGTCTTCTACTGCTCCACATGTACGGAAACCATGGTTCAATTCCGATTGTAGGCAAGCCAGAAAAGCGAGGAAAAAGGCGGAAAATTATTTCCGCTATCATCCAACTGTCCACAACTTGAATAAGTTTAAAATTCTCAATGCGAAAGCCCGTCGTACCTTCAAACACAACAAACGGCAATCTTGGAGGAACTACGTTTCCAGGATTAATTCGCGCACGCCAATGTCCAAGGTATGGAACATGGTTCAAAGAATTAAAGGTAAAGGTTCTAAATCTTCAGTTCACCATCTCAAAGATGGTGATAATTTAATTACTGACAAGTCTCATATTGCAAATAAAATTGGCGAAACACTTGCCAAAAATTCTTCATCGGCAAATTATGTCCCTGAGTTTCAGAGATATCAGAAACAACAGGAAAAGAAAAAACTTAATTTCGAATCAAATAATGGTGAAGATTATAATGAAGTTTTCTCATTACATGAGTTATATACAGCTCTTGACCAAGCTCATGACACTGCAGCAGGTGATGACAATATTCATTATCAGCTACTGAAACATTTGCCTGAACCATGTCTGGTCACACTTTTAGATATATTTGACAAAATATGGACGTCTGGAGCATTTCCTCCTTCGTGGCGTAATGCCATTGTAGTCCCAATACCAAAACCTGGCAGGGATCATACAGATCCGTCGAATTACAGACCGATATCTCTCACTAGCTGTGTCTGTAAAACCATGGAACGTATGGTGAATAATAGATTAGTTTGGTATCTTGAAACCAATAATCTCATTACAAATATTCAGTGTGGTTTCAGGAAAAATCGCAGTACCATTGATCATTTGGTACGCTTAGAATCCTTCGTGAAAAATGCAATCGTAAATAAACAACATGCTGTATCAATTTTCTTTGATCTTGAGAAAGCTTATGATACGACCTGGAAGCATGGTATTTTGAGTGATTTACATGAATTTGGATTGAGAGGTCGTTTGCCTCTTTTTATATCAGAGTTTTTTAAAAGACAGGCAATTTCAAGTCCGAGTAGATTCTACCCTGTCTGATCATTATAATCAGGATCAGGGTGTCCCTCAAGGTAGTATTTTGTCTGTCACTTTGTTTAGTATTAAGATCAACAGTTTATCCAAGGTTTTAAATGATTCAATTGATGGATCATTATTTGTGGATGATTTTAATATTTCTTGTCGTGGTAAAAATATGCACACTATTGAAAGACAACTGCAGTTATGTTTGAACAAAATAAATAAATGGTGCCTTGAAAATGGCTTCAAATTTTCTAAATCCAAAACTAATTGCATACATTTTTGTAGAAAATATAAGCCGCATAAGGACCCTGAACTATCTTTAAATGGCACTCCCATCAAGGTTGTAAAGGAGGCCAAGTTCCTGGGTTTAATTTTCGATTCTCATTTAACCTTCTTGCCACACATTAAATCCCTTAAAGCTAAATGTCTGAAGGCACTACATTTGTTAAAGGTTGTTTCAAATTCAAAGTGGGGAGGGGATCAAGTTACCCTCCTTCACTTATACAGATCATTGGTACGATCTAAACTTGTTTATGGCTCCATTGTGTATGGTGGAGCCTGTAAAAGCAACCTCAAACTATTAGATTCTGTCCATCACCAAGGTCTAAGACTTTGTCTTGGATCTTTTAGAACCTCACCTGTTGCCAGTCTCTATGTTGAGGCTGATGAATCATCTCTTTCACAACGCCGTATAAAATTGTCTTTACAATACATTACTAAACTATATTCTAATAAATCTAACCCAGCCTATGACTGTGTGTTCAATCCGCTTTATGAAAATTTGTATGACAAGAGGTCCTCTCTTGTTCCACCTCTAGGACACAGAATTAAACCCTTTCTTTATTCGGCCAGAATTGAGTTGGAAAACATAGCTCCCTCCCGTCTCCTTTCTTCTCCTCCTTGGCAGTTGGTCAGGCCACAAGTTGACCTAACATTAACTTCATTTAAAAAATCAGAAACTAATGAATTACAATATAAACAAGAATATAATCAATTAAAACATAAATATAGCAATTACAAACCCTTATTTACAGATGGATCCAAGGACGGTGGTGCAGTAGCTTGTGCCACTGTCATTGGATCGAGAACAATATCTTCTAGACTTCCCGATAACAGCTCTATTTTTACTGCAGAAGCAAACGCCATATTAACTGCTCTTCAATATATTCAAAGACACCCTAAACATAAACAGTATATAATCTATTCAGACTCTCTCTCTTGCCTTCAGGCTATTAAAAATATTTCTTGTAAACATCCACTTTTGATAGAAATTATTGAATTGTACAATAATCTTGCTACTGGCCAGTGCGACATTGTTCTTTGTTGGTTACCTAGTCACGTTGGCATTTCTGGTAACACAATGGCCGATCTTGCTGCTAAAGCAGCACTCAGCAAATCTGTGACACCACTTCTTATTCCATACTCAGATTATAAAGCTGCAATAAGATCTTATATCCGTGATCTGATGCAGAAGAAGTGGGACACCCAAGTGGGTATAAATAAATTACATGAAATAAAACCTTATATCGGTTATACTTACTTGGGTTGTCAGTCCAGATTTGAGGAGGTCATTATGCGACGATGTCGCATTGGCCATACGAGGTATACTCACGAGTATTTATTAAAAGGCGAATATCCTCCGTTTTGTATCGCTTGTGATGAAAGAATCACAGTCAAGCATGTCCTGCTTGACTGTGTTGAATACTCCATCACAAGGGATAAATATTTTAATTCACGAACTTTGAAGGATCTTTTTAATTCTGTTAGTTGTCATTTAATTATTGCATTTTTAAAAGAATTAGATTTGCTAAATGAATTGTAAATAGATGAATATTTTATGCTTGGAAGTTTGAATTAGTAACTTAGAGTGTTAGTGGCTGTATCCTCGAGGGGGGTTAAAGCACTGTAAAATTATTGTCCTCCTGAGAGGATACGTAAGTCCCAAAACATTTGAAGTCAAATTTGATCTTCCATTTTGTCTTAGCCGTAGAATATGTGTCATTTTAATTTGTGGCTAATCTTGCTTACAATCACCATCAACTGAGGGGATGATGTAAATCCAGCTAGGGTCCATGCAGGTAGCAGAAGTACTGTAAGTCCCCATGGACCCTAGTATGGTGATCTACCTTCAGTTGTTGGTGATCTATATAGCCTGTTTTTATATTGTATTGTCAGAATAGGAATATTAGTTTTAACTTTTCACGCTAGTTTTATTTCTTATTGTGATATTCTAGTTGTTTTACTGTCCTTCGTCGACAGGTTCTTATCATATACATAGATTCCTTTTTTAAGAATGCTCTCGTCACGATATGGCTGCAATACTGCCGATGTGACGTTAAATGTTAACTCACTCACTCACTATTAAAAGTGGATGTTTACAAGAAATATTTTTAATAGCTTGAAACCAAGAAAGAGAGTCTGAATAGATTATATACTGTTTATGTTTAGGGTGTCTGAATATATTTAAGAGCTGTTAGTATGGCGTTAGCTTCAGCTGTAAAAATAGAACTGTTGTCTGGTAATCTAGAAGATATGCATTTCTGAACACATAACACCGCATCTAATCAATATATCCTCTACATTGTTAAGCCAAACGTTTTCGCCACCGTTTTGGCCCTTACCATACATCCACATTTTTTTAATACCGATTAAAGTGTTATGCCCAAAGATGATGGTTCTCTTTGCTATTCTAATGTTTCAAATGAGAATTGTTCCTGTCACCAATTTATCCTATCACCTCTATTTACCTTACTAAAGTTTGATTGATGTGTGACTACTTGCCGCAGTACCTTATCATCTGAACGTTTATGGTTTCACAGAGAGACTTGACAATACAATGGTGGAGGGGTTTCTTCACTACCCAGGCACGTGCAACAACACAACCGCCAGTTCGTCCGTCTTGCATGGACGTCCTTCAGAAGCTGTAGTCATTGTGTCTTTCGCCGAAAGCACAGAGGCTCAGTTTATCCGAATTTCAAGAAGGGGGCCTCTTACCCTTTGTGAAGTCGAAGTCTATGGTGCAGTTACAAATGATCAAGGTTGGTCACGAAATTTAGGTTCTTAATTATGGAAGAGTCCAAGACGGCAACGTGTTTAACAAATCGGTTGGTGCATAGGGCAAAGAGGACTCAACAATTTGTGCAGTAGTCTTCTAACTGTATTCCCATCATCCTCTTGCTTAGGGTAACAGGAAATAATAGTTGATGGCTGAATACCTTGGACGTTCTGAAATTAAGGGTGAATTGCTAATGCCACGAATCTCTCTCATTTAACATGAAAATATACATAAAGTCATAAACCATCCTGTATTTTATCATTAACTATAAAATAAGTCATTGTATTAAATTATGAACAGCCCTTTGAACCTATATCAAGTGTATCTGGAAAAGACTAAAAATGTAGTGAATGAATTTCACGCCGCTTTCAACATCAGGCAACTACCACGGCAGACTAAGAAACAATGAAGAGTTCAGAAAACCATGTATATCCAGAGTGCTCAAGAGCACAGAATTAAATTCTCAACACCGGTAACAAATGAAACACATGATAATGGATCAGTTCAAACTTACAACAACCACCATATGTCCAAGCAGTGCGTGAATATCCACACGACAAGTATTTCATATGAGAAACAAAAACAATGTTTACTAAATGTTTGGCACCCGTGAACGACCACCTCCTCTTGGTGGGTGCTGGGTAACACCAAGAGCCGTTCACCCCCGTTGTGAACGCGGGGGGATATTTGGTCCACCAACCCGTTTGCCGTGGCCCTGTGTCGGTGGAGGAAGGGATCCTGGTGGTTGAGGGCATGGGAGCAGGACCAATGTTCCCATTGCTCAACACACCACTTCGGCCCTTACTTCACCTAGACGGGTGGTTGAATGGGCACGGTTCAACCAATTGGCTGGTCATGCCAAGCATGTGCATGGAGTATAATTAAATTTATATTTTGCATACATATCATTTGGAATTGGTGCAACTTTGGTCTTGGCTTGATTGTCTAAAACATTTTTGATTTTGAAATATATGGTCCTGAACTTTGCCTAGAGTCCTGTGCCAGAAGGGAATGGCTCATGGGCCAATCTGGTGGAATTATTCATCTGCGGGAGTATATCATTCGGGTTATCCTTGGTGCTTCAAGCTGCAGGCCCGCTTGCTTTACCATTGTCCTTGTGATACTCCGTGGTGGGTGGGGAGCTCGGATGACGAACCATATTACACTAACCATGGTTCAAGAAAACAAAACGCCCACTTGCAAATGACCCTGTTGATACTGACAACAGACCGTCAGTAATGATTGAGACTCATGACAAGACAATATTAGACTACGTTCGGGTGCGCTGTTAGTTGGATGCGGGAAAAAGCAACAATCTACAAACGTGATGAACATTAAATCTTTTGTGGGCAATCCGGTCATGGTCTCTCCGCACAAAACCTTGAACACGAGTAAAGGTATCGTTAGACATCGGGATCAATTGTTTGCTGATATCTCGGACCTTGATATAGGATCTGAAATGAAGGATCAAGGTGTGATCTATGTCAAGTGCTTTTCAACTCGGAGAAACAACGAAACCATCAAAACGAATACGTACCTCTTTACTTTTTCAAGTCCTAATGCACCCAAATCAGGGAAGGCAGGCTACTGTACCATTCCCGTTGATACCTACATCCCCAACCCGCTCAGGTGTTTTAAATGCCAGAAATATGGACGAGGTGTAAATACTTGCACATTGTCTGTTGTGTGTGCACATTGTGGTGAGAAGACACACACAACAGAAGATTGTGACAGCGATTATAAAAAAATGCACCAATTCTTCAGGCGACCATTCTTCATTTTCTAAACAGTGTTCTATTTTGAAAGAGGAAATGGAGATCAATAAAATTAAATTCACTCAAAATATCTCTTATTCTGAGGAATCACTACCTAGTACCTCAAAGTCTTCTTCTGAGCAGAAATCATCCTCTCAGTCAAACTCAAAGTCTCAATAGACAGCTGATAGTCAACAAACGGTAAAAAGTAAACCTAAGCCTAAGCCTGATGCTTCAAAACAACAAAGTGGCAGAGCTCCTAAAGGGTCACAAAATAAAATTCAATTGTTCAATAAATATGGGTGTCCTGAAGACATGGACGTTTCTGAAAATGTCTGTTCTAGGGCACATAGCTGGTCGCCCTACAAGGAGTGCGGGATAGATCCCCAATACATTCCCCCAAAAAGATAGTTTATTCCAATAATATTGTACAGTGGAACTGCAGAGGATTGAGGACTAAGTTACATGAAGTACAGCTATTAGTTCAAGATTTTACACCTTCAGCGATATGTCTCCAAGAGACATATCTAAAACAGATACATTTGACCTAATGGATATCATTGTTTTTCCCCTCCGAGTTATAGGGCCACTGGCGGGCCATCCATTCTAGTCAGACAAAACGTTATTCAAAGCCCTGTTTCACTTATTACTAATATGAAAGCTGTTGCAGTGAGAATTACTTTACATGTAGCGTTTACACTATGCTCTCTTTATATTTCGCCGTCTTCGACGTTTGCCAAAACTGAACGTCAAGCTCTATATGACCAACTCCCGAAGCACTGTATTATATTTGGATTTTTAAATGGGCACATCTCACTCTGGGGTAGTGTAACTACAAACGCTAAAGGTAAATTGTTGGAGGACTTTTGTTCTGACAATGATTTATGTATTTATGATGATGGTTCCAACACATATTTACATCCTGGTACACGTACTTATTCTGCGCTCGACTTGTCACTCACAAATTCAGAACTACTAAATGAATTTGAATGGTCAGTCCAAAATGACCTTTGTGGAAGTGACCATTTTCCTACCATACTAAAATCTGTAACTCCATCTGATGTTCCTCCAGCATCAAGCCGGAATTTTAAAAAGGCTAACTGGGCTTTATATGAAACAGTGTGTGCTGCAAAGCTTACACCTGAACGTTTTATTGACGTTCCTGATGCTATTAAATGCTTTTCTGATGAACTGAATTCCATAGCTGATGAGTGTATACCAAATTCCTCCCCATTTCCAAATATATGAGAACCATGGTTCAACGATGACAGCAAACAAGCTAGAAAGGCAAGGAAAAAAGCAGAACATTATTTCCGTCGCCATCCTATGGTGCATAATTTAAATAAATTTAAAATTTTAAATGCTAAAGCACGGCGTACTTTTAAACAGAATAAACGCCAATCTTGGCAAAATTATGTGTCCAAAAAAAATTCTCGGACACCCATGTCCAAGGTATGGAACATGGTCCAGAAAATCAAAGGTAAAGGTACTAAATGTACTGTCCATCATCTTAAACATGGAGATCAATTACTTACTGATAAATGAGATATTGTGAATAAACTGGGCGAAACTCTCGCTAAACATTCTTCCTCTTCGAATTATACACCTAAATTTCAGCAATATCAAAAACAAGAAGAAAAGAAAACTATTAATTTCAATTCTTATAATGGGGAAGATTATAATGAAACGTTTTCTATTCATGAACTCCATGCTGCTCTTGATCAAGCTCATGACACTGCTACTGGAGCTGATAACATCCATTATCAGCTCCTGAAGCACTTACCAGAATCCTGTTTAGAGACGCTCTTGTCAATTTTTGATGATATTTGGACTTCCGGTAAATTTCCTTCTTCATGGCGTGATGCTATAGTAGTACCAATACCTAAAAATGGACGTGATCATACGGATCCATCCAATTATCGTCCGATTTCATTAACCAGCTGTGTTTGCAAGACCATGGAACGCATGATAAATAATCGACTTGTTTGGTACTTGGAAACAAATAACCTTATCACAGATATACAGTGTGGTTTCCGTAAAAACAGAAGTACTGTCGATCATTTAGTGCGTTTAGAATCATTTGTGAAAAACGCGCTGATTAATAAACAACATGCTTTGTCTATCTTTTTTGATGTTCAGAAGGCATATGACACAACCTGGAAGTATGGCATTCTGAGAGATTTACATGATTTCGGTTTGCCAGGTCGTTTGCCTGAATTCATAGGCAAATTTTTAAATAACAGACAATTTCAAGTCCGAGTGGGTTCTACCCTGTCTGATCATTACAATCAGGATCAGGGTGTTCCACAAGGCAGTATTTTGTCAGTAACACTTTTTAGTATAAAGATAAATAGTTTATCCAAAGTTTTAAACGATTCAATTGATGGATCGTTATTTGTGGATGATTTTAATATTTCTTGTCGTGGTAAAAATATGCATACCATTGAACGACAACTACAGTTGTGTTTAAACAAAATTAATAAATGGTGCCTTGAAAACGGCTTTAAATTTTCTAAATCGAAAACTAACTGTATACATTTTTGTCGTAAATATAAACCACATAAAGACCCTGAACTATCTCTAGATGGCACACCAATTGACGTTGTGAAGGAAGCTAAGTTCTTGGGTCTCATTTTTGACTCACACTTAACGTTTGTACCGCATGTTAAATCACTTAAAACTAAATGCCTGAAAGCACTTGACTTAAAATTAGCTTTACAGTATGTAACAAAACTATATTCAAATGAGTCTAACCCTGCATATAACTGTGTTTTCAATCCCCTGTATGAGGATTTATACAATAAGAAATCTTCTCTTGTTCCGCCTCTTGGTTTAAGAATAAAGCCACTTATTTCTGCTGCCAGCATTGAGCTGGAAAACATAGCTCCCTCCCGTCTTCTTTCTTCTCCTCCTTGGCAGATGGTTAGGCCACAAGTTGACCTAACATTAACATCATTTAAAAAATCAGAAACGAATGAATTACAGTATAAACAAGAATATAATCAACTGAAATATAAATATAACAATTATAAATCCTTATTTACAGATGGGTCCAAGGACGGTGGCGCTGTGGCTTGTGCCACTGTCATCGGATCCAGAACAATATCGTCTAGATTACCAGATAACAGTTCTATTTTTACAGCAGAAGCTAACGCCATACTAACAGCTCTTAAATATATTCAAAGACACCCGAAACGTAAACAGTATATAATATATTCCAACTCTCTTTCTTGTCTTCAGGCTATTTAAAATATCTCTTGCAAACATCCACTTTTAATTGAAATTATTGAATTGTGTAATAAGCTTGCCACTGGCCAATACGACATCGTCTTTTGTTGGTTACCCAGCCATGTAGGGATCTCTGGTAACACAATGGCTGATCTTGCTGCTAAAGCAGCACTCAACAAATCTGTGATTCCACTTCTTATTCCATACTCTGATTATAAAGCTAGCATTAGAACTTACATCCGTGATCTGATGCAGAAGAAGTGGGACACCCAAGTAGGTATAAATAAATTACATGAAATGAAACCGTATATTGGTTACACCTACTTGGGTTGTCAGTCCAGATTTGAAGAGGTTATTTTACGACGATGTCGTATTGGCCATACTAGATATACTCATGTGCACCTGTTAAAAGGTGAGGATCCTCCGTTTTGTATCCCTTGTGATGAGAGATTCACGGTCAAGCATATTCTGCTTGACTGTGTTGAATTCTCCATCACAAGGGATAAATATTTTACAATTAAAACAATTAAGGTTCTTTTTACCAGCGTTAATTCATATTTAATTATAGGTTTTTAAAAAGAAATTGATTTTTTGATGGAATTTTGAATGTTATGTTGTGTAAATAGATGTATTTTAATGAGTGGTAGTTTGGATTAGTTACTTGAATTGTTGGTGGCTGTACCCTCAAAGGGGGTTGAAGTATTGTAAAATTATTGTCCTCCGGAGAGGGTATGTAAGTCCACAAACATTCACAGTAAATTTAAGTCTACCAGGATTTTAATCGTAGTATTCATGTTATTTTAATTTCGGCTAACTCTTCATACAATCGCCAGCGGCACCCGTGGCGAGCCACCTCCTCGTGATGGGTGCTGGGTAACGCCAAGAGCTCGCCATCACGCCCGTAGTGGACCCGGGGGAATATGTGGTCCACCAACCCGTTTGCCGTGGGTTGCGGCCCTGTGTCGGCGGAGAAAGGGATCCTGGTGGTTGAGGGCAATAGGGGCTTGCAACCGTGTTCCTGTTGCTCAATACACCACTTTGGCCCTGACTTCGCCTAGACGGGTGGTTGAATGGGCCCGGTTCAACCAATCGGCTGGTCATGCAAGGTCCATGTGCATTGTATTTGATACTGCACACTTTTGATTTAAATAAATGATCCTGATAAAGGTATTGATCAAATACTTCACTAAATTTCTATTGATTTAGAGCTTTAACAAATACATATTTTGCCTAGAGTCTTAATGCCCAGAAGGCGGTGGCTCATGGGCCAATCTGGTAGATCAATTATTTATAATTCTTCTGCTGGAGTATATCATCTGAGTATCCTTGGTGCTGCAAGTCGGAGGCCCACTTGTTTTTAGCATTGTCCGTGTGATACTCCGTGGTGGGTGGGGAGCTCAGATGATGAACCATATTAAACTAACTATGGCTTACACAACCCCCATTAAAAGAAACAAGCGTCAACTTGACAATGATGATGATGAACTACGACCGTCCAATCCGACCGTGGAATACTGGCCACGATTCCTAGTGATCGAGACACTTGACAAGTCACCTATCAAATTAAACCCGTTTGCGGTATCAAAAGGTATACAGGGTATCGCAGGCGAGGTACGAAATATCAGACGACTGCGTTCAGGTTCCCTACTTGTAGAATGTAGCAGGAAACAGCAATCAACCAACCTGTTGTCAACTGAGCTCTTTGTTGGAGTTCAGGTCGCAGTTACTCCACACAGGACTCTGAATACGAGCAAAGGGATTGTCAGAGACCGAGATCAATTGTTCGCTGATATGACTGAATTTGATATCATATCAGAAATGAAAGATCAAGGGGTTACTTTCGTTAAAAGATTTACAACCCGGATAAACTCAGAAACAAAACCAACTAACACATATCTCTTCCACTTTGCTTCTCCAAGTATTCCAAAATCAGTAAGAGCAGGATATTGTAATATCAGTGTTGATACTTACATTCCCAATCCAGTGCGATGCTTCAAATGCCAAAGGTACGGGCACGGTGTCACTAACTGTACTAACTCAGTAACATGCGCTCATTGTAGTGAGAAAACTCATGTTACTGAGGACTGCAATAACACTCTTAAAAAATGTGTCAACTGCTCTGGGACACATTCTGCTTTTTCTAAACAATGTCCAATCTGGAAGCAACAAATGGAGATGAACAAAATTAAATTTACACAGAATATCAGTTTTGCTGAAGCTAAGAAACTTGTTTCAACACCAGACGCTGTTGCATCTTATGCCTCAATTACGAGAGCACCCTCCACTATCAGCCACATAACAGCCGTGTCCACTTCATCAACACTGTGTCAAACTGATCTGACATGGGTGGATACAGAAAAACCTGAAGTATATTTACCAAATCAGTACACTCAGACTGCTGAGTCCATTCACATTACTGAATCCCTTCCAAAAACACTAGTTCAAGTTCAGTCACGGTCGTCTCAGGAACTGTCATCGTCATCATCATCACGATCCATAGCGAAACATGAATCTCAAAATAGTGGGAAACATATTACTAAAACTAAAATCAAAACCAGAAATGACTTACAAAAATGTCAAAGTAGCAGAGCCTCAAAGGGTTCGAATGACAAAGTCCAACTTTATAATAAGTTCGGATCTTTAGAGGACATGGATGTGTCTGAAAACATCCAAATTAGGGCACATAGCTTGTCGCCCTCAAGGAAAACAAGGGGCAGATCCCCAATAAACCCTCCGAAGAAATAATTTCTTTACATATAATTCAATGGAACTGCAGAGGACTGAAGACAAATCTGAATGAACTACACCTATTAGTCCAAGACTTTAAACCTGCAGCATTCTGCTTGCAAGAAACATATTTAAAACACATGGATAATTTTAATCTTCGTCACTATAATGCGTCTCATTCTTTTTCTCCACCAGGCGATAAAGCCACAGGAGGATCGTCAATCCTTGTAAGGCATGATGTTATCCATAGCCCTGTGACTCTCAAAACTAATCTTCAAGCAGTTGCAGTGCGAATTACTTTGCACGTTACTCTTACTTTGTGTTCATTGTACATTCCACCTTCATCGACTCTTCTCCAGGCTGATCTACAAACTCTCTATGATCAATTACCCAAACCATGTATACTCACGGGTGATTTAAATGGGCACAATCCTCTTTGGGGTGGTGTGACCACAAACACAAAAGGTCAGGTTCTGGAAGATTTCATCTCGAATAATAATTTATGTATATACAATGATGGTACAAATACATATTTACATCCTGGCACAGGAACATATACAGCTCTTGATTTGTCACTAACTGACTCCAACTTACTAAACGAATTTGAATGGTCAGTCCACAATGACCTGTGTGGAAGTGACCATTTTCCTACTATACTAAAATCTACAACACCATCTGATGTGCCCCCATCAACAAGATGGAATTTTAAAAAGGCTGATTGGCCTTTATATGAAACGCTGTGTGCTGCGAAGCTTCAACCTGAATATTTTATTACTGTTCCTGACGCTATCAAATGCTTTTCTGATGAACTGAAATCTATAGCTGATGAATGTATACCAAAGTCCTCTGCAGTTCCACATATTCGAAAACCATGGTTCAGCGATGAATGCAAACAAGCTAGGAAGGCAAGGAAAAAAGCAGAACATTATTTCCGTCGCCATCCTATGGTGCATAATTTAAATAAATTTAAGATTTTAAATGCTAAAGCACGGCGTACTTTTAAACAGAACAAACGCCAATCTTGGCAAAATTATGTATCTAAAATAAATTCGAGGACACCTATGTCCAAGGTATGGAACATGATCCAGAAAATTAAAGGTAAAGGTACTAAATCTACTGTCCATCATCTTAAACATGGAGATCAGTTACTTACTGATAAAAAAGATATCGCAAATAAACTGGGCGAAACTCTCGCTAAACATTCTTCCTCTTCAAATTATTTACCTAAATTTCAGCAATATCAAAAACAACAAGAAAAGAAAACTATTAATTTCAATTCTGATAATGGGGAAGATTATAATGAAACGTTTTCTATTCATGAACTCCATACTGCTCTTGATCAAGCTCATGACACTGCTACAGGAGCTGATAACATTCATTATCAACTCCTGAAGCACTTACCAGAATCCTGCCTAGAAACTCTCCTAAATATTTTTGATGATATTTGGACATCGGGTAACTTTCCTCCTTCATGGCGTGACGCCATAGTAGTACCAATACCTAAACCTGGACGTGATCATACGGATCCGTCCAATTATCGTCCGATTTCATTAACAAGCTGTGTTTGGTATTTGGAAACTAATAACCTTATCACAAATATACAATGTGGTTTCCGGAAAAACAGAAGTACTGTCGATCACTTAGTGCGTTTAGAATCATTTGTAAAAAACTCACTGATTAACAAACAACACGCTGTGTCTATCTTTTTTGATCTTGAAAAAGCAGTAGTATATACAATGGGGGTTCTGGACCACTTTCAAGAAATGTCTCTACAAAGCTTTATTTAGTAAATAAGGCTTTGGTTGGGTCATTAGCTCTTGCTACTATTACCCCTACTACTTAACGTGTGTTGGAGGTAACACTGTGCCGTACGGTACGATCAATAATTCTTCTCTTACAAACCCCCTACCCGGCCCATCCCTCAAGTAGTATAAGTTAGGTTCGTCGGCTTTCATATCCACTTTATCTATGTTGTAAGTTTTGACTGACCATATAGGATCGGTGGCCCGCTTACGGCTATCACCCTCGTGTTCCCCCGGCTGGTATAGATACCTCACTAGGGCCCTATCTGGTATCTGTTTCTCCTTCCCACGCAATGGAGCGGCCGACTCTGCAACTATTGATTTTAGTTTGATAGCGTCTGCCGGTTTCTTACCGGTGAGACGGGTGACTTCATGGTTGATTGCCGACACCACCTTGGGTAACCTCGTGACCCATTCAGTCGATCGTTTTCCAGGGGTGACCATCTCCCTAGCATACTGATGGCCGAACAAGCGCTCAGCCAAAGTCCTATTAAATCTCTCAACTATGGCTTGGCTGCGATGGGCTCCGGCCGTGCCACGCCTGACCTTTGTATCGTGTTTGGCTAGCAGTTGTGACACAGCACCCATGAACTCCCGTCCGGGGTCAACTTGCAGCTCTGTTGGCCACGTCAGCGGGCTGCGTTTGTATATGCGTTCGAATCCTCTGGCTACCTGGGCCGAATCTTTCGTGGTCAAGGGTTCGGCTTCCTTGTAACGACTGGCTACGTCCACTACGGTTAAGGCATACTTGTACCTCTTGTCGTGGGGTAGGAACAGTAGGTCTGCCTGGTGAACGCTATTAGGTATGTTAATACCGAACCTCCTTCTAGGCACGTAGCGTGGTGCCGGCAAATAGATCTGCCACAGGGCTTGTTTTTCAAGCCACGCTTTGGCTTCCTCCGGGGGTACTCGCGCTATTTTAGCTAGCTTATCTACTGCGCTAGCTCCTTTCCAGTACCCACGCGGGCTGTAGTAAATAGCCTCAAATTTTTTCATGTCCATACGCGTATGTGTTTATCCCATCAATAGCTATCCAACGTTTCGTGTCCATAGGCGACAGGGACGTCTTGTTTATAGTCAGTCCGTATATCTTATGTCCATCACTTCTAAGTGTGTTCATTTTATGCCTAAAGGTACGGGTCTTGAACAGGGCTTCCTTGAATCTGGCGTGTTTGATGTGTTGTTTCACCACATACTTCTTAACCCCCTTAGCCTTCCGGATCTCACTATTGTCGGCTTTCAGTATGGAGTACATCTTAGGTCTCAAACCTATGTACTCGGCTATGGGCGTGCCAGCACACTCGTCCTTCATCTTACCTAGGACCTTTTTATTTACCGTACTGTGTATGGCATGGGTCTTAGGGTAGTCGCTGGTGTCGTATAAATCGAGGTGTTTTTTCATGTCCTCGTACACGTCCTCGGTTCGAATCTCCATCAGCAGGGAATCCGTGTCAGTGTACAGCACTTCACACCTGTCACCGTACTGTTTCTTGAGCTCGTTGTAGTAAAAGTCGTACATCAGGTGTTTGGATAAATCGAGGATGCTCATCCCCACGTAAACAGGCCGGTTGAATTTTATGTGGCTTTTCTTCATGTGTAGGGCAACCAGGTTGTCTGTGAATATCTTACTACGGTTGAATGCCGGACTGGCTATCAATCTCCTGAGCTTGTCTTCCTCACTCGACCGAACCAGCTTCACGGTCACGCGTTTCCTCAGGTTCTCCATAGTCTTACCAAACACCGAGTTGTTCATGAGCTTGTAGAGATTTTTCTCAAAATCACTGGTGGCTTTTTTTCGTAGGTCTGTGTTCATTCTGATGTAGGGCTCCATCCATGGGCTCTGGTCGAACATGAGCACCCTGTGTATTTTGGTCAGCCTCATACCCAACGACAGGTACAGCTGTAGGTTGCGATAGTGAACGATGTACTTGGTCTTATTCATTAAGTTAGGCACGAGTTTTTCAACGTCTGTCACACGCCCACCTAACAAGTTATGTTGGTACTCAGACATCCAGTCTGGGTTAACCCTCATACGTTCGGGGGCCAGGGGGTAGCTGTTGTGCGATGTGTGTAATTCCTTGGGGTACTCTAAGTCAACCTCGAGGATATAACCTTTGTTCGAATCTGGTGCAACCCCCATAACATCAACGTGGGGTACCCATTCGAATCCCCCTGTAGGTAGATACTGGCTCATGGCCCAGCCGTACAGGTTGTTTGCGTCGAGGTAGAGAATGTGATTGGTTGGCTTGTTAGGATCGTAACCTTTCACGTATTGATTATTTGCTTTCGCGTATCGTTTGGATGCCATGGAAATCTCACCTCGCAAGCCTTTCTCAATGAATAGGTGCATGTCGTAATCTGTGAGCAATTCCAAATTAACTCCGGTCTTTTTAAGCAAGGCGTCCCACGACAGACCTGGGCTGGTGTAATACCATGCGGGGTCGAGTTTATACTGCTTTAAACACGTCCGCCTAAACGTTTCAAACACGTCGGCTAACAGCAGTACATCTGTCCTCAAGTACAGGTCGTGATAATCACCCAGGTTCTTACAACCCAGTTTATTCCATACGTTTGTCGCGTGCGAGTAATCATCTCGTGAGACGGACGCCTCATTCAGCTTGCTATAAAAGCAGTCAATAGGGGGTAGTCTGGTCTCGGTGAACTTGACCCAACTATCCATGTACTCATAGGGGTACACACCCTTCCTCATAAGCAGGGGTCTAGTCTCGGCGTCTGTGTATCGATCGGTGATAGGGAAGGTATTGTTGGCCTTGACCAGACTGTCGAGTGACGACAGGAGGAACTGAAACGAGTCAATGAACCTAAGTCCGTTTAAGCTGAAGGAGATGTATCTCTCCATGTTGTTGGGGATGCACGTTATATTACCATCGATTTTCGCGATGGCCTGCATGATCAAGTGTGAGTCGTACCCTCTCAAGTTGTGAAAGACAACGGGGATGTTTATTGTCTTAGGGTTGATTTTAAGCTTGAGGTTGCACGCGCTGTGAGCGGCGCCTCTATACTTACCAGTTATGTGACAGTGATCTCTCACCGAATCACCGTTAAGTGGTGAGTCACACACGTGACAGTTAGTGCTACTAGCGTGAGCTAGCTTGTCGTCTTGGGTCAGACGCATGGGAGCGATTCTATACAATGCATTCCTAATAATTTTTTCTTCCTCCTGCAAACACTTTAGAAACCTTTCAGCCGCGTCAGGGCCCCTATACACTACCGGAGCTTTCGTTTCCCCGTCACAACGGACGACAATGTATCCAAACGAACAGGCTTTATGCTCTTGTGTCTTGTGGGTGAAGCTACCACTGGGAGCCTCGCCGGCGGCACCACTGGGGGGTGTGGGGGTATCCCCCACAAGTAAGGATTCGAAGTCGGCGTATATGATATAAGGCACAGACATTTGGTTCTTGTGGTTACCGAATTTTAAGATATTATCACCTTCCTTAGGCATGTCGACTCGTATGGCCGTCTGCCCCACACCTTGACAATCATCCCGGTGGGATTCTAATAAATCAGCTCGGGTGAAGCCATATAGGCATCGTTCACAGAAGTGGGTCTTTTCTCTGTGTGCCGATTGGTCATACAACAGCCTGCTAAAGTGTTTTATCCATGTGTAGTGATACTTGTCACCTCGCTGGATCATGAATATATTGATAACTTGGCGATCCTTCACCGGGCTGACCCTGTGTACTATTGTTGTGTTACCTTCGTGCCCAAAGACATTTATAGCCAGATTATTCTGTTTTTCTACTTTAGTGATCTGGGATATGGGGGTGGGTTCATCTATACCATCCCAGTTGAGCCCATCGTCTTGGGGATAGCTAGAAAGCCTATCTGAATGAGTGCCAGCTGGAAATAAGGCTGACCTGATAGCTAACCTCAGGCAATCGTTTCCTCTATTCTTAACGTTTACTATGGCATGTTTGTTCTTATATTAGGGAGGCAAGGCTAGGTATGACCCGCCTCTGAACGGCACGTAGTTAGCTATGTCTAGATAGACATTATCGATTTTATTTACAGCCCACCCGGACCCCAAGTGTGTGTAGCGTTCTAGGTATTCTCGTATCTGCTGAAAACTGGTATCGATTGATGTGTCAATGGTCTCTGTATGTGTGGCGACCTCTTGTTGACCTCGGAAGTAAGGCTGAACATATTCAGTGGCCCCTGTGGGGCCCCCAACCTGCTTATCGAGCGACATTTTCACTGTGATCTGAAACTTGATACTTCCTAGGTTATTTAGTTCCTGGTTGACCTTATCAGCTATCAGAGGCTTGATATCTGTAATGTCATCGAACTGTAGGTCAATAGCTCTATTCTGTCGTAATAATTCTACAAGCTGTGGTTTTCTCATACGGGAATACCCGCCTAAACTCAAATCGTGTGCCTCGGCTTTCTGTTGTTTTACAGTGGGAGGTTTTGCTACGGGGGCATGTGATAACAATGCGGTTAACCCGGCTCTCCCCAGGTTTGAATAACCCGTGTATCCAAGCTGTTTTGCTTGAGCTTTTAATTGTGTTACCGTAGGAGGGGCTTCTAAACCTAGTAATCTCAACAATGCTGACTTCCGCATTCGAGAATACCCGATCACACCTCTCTGTTTTGCGACCCGCTTGAGCTCGCGTACAGTAGACATAGTGTTTACACCTAAGAGAACCAATGTCTAATTGCTTCACAGTAAAGGGAGGTAACCCTTTCACGCATTGGAGTCTATCTTGAGCAGTCGCCTACGTTCTTTTATGTAGCCTTTTTTATTCTCGTAGATGAGTTGATGTCTGACTACGTTCGCTCCGTGAGCTTTACATAGACAGTAGTGTCCTTTAATCCCGATACCACACACAGAACACGTGTAGTTAGGACTTCCCATATGGAAACAACAGAACCCCTGATTCCTGCATTTCCTACCACAGGCCTCGGTCTTCCCCATAAGTATGTATTCGCATCGGTATGGAGCGGGTCTCATGTTTACTTATATAGGTATTTTAATTTAATTGCTTCGCAACCAACGCAGTAGCTGCTATACCCAACACTATGAAGCCCAGTTCACGATTCATTTGCCCCTTGGATGGTGTGTAGTACTGAGCGAGTGTGGGTTTATTTAGCGGTTCCAATTGTTTACCAGTTAGTAGGTAGTATTCTTTCATTGCTTCATCGACATCGTTGAATGTTTGAACGGCATGGTTTTCACGCTGGAGTTGTTCGTTAATAAAATCGATCCTCTGGAGACGTTTTTTAGCGTGCTCGGCCTGTAATTTCTCAGTAGCGAGATCGTGCCGCTTCCTTTCTTCCTGTATTTCAGCCGCGTGATCATCTCGTAGTTTCGAGAAGAGGAAATTACTCCCGGAAAATGCCAGGGCATTCACTAACGCCCCACCGACCATCATAGCTATCGTGGCCATCCCTATATTTATTTCATTATATTATCAGGTATGATCCCTTGTTTTACTAGGATGTCTTTTGTGGCCATCGCCATACCAAGGTTCATTATGAGCATACCCATATCCTGCAGGTTGAAATCTAGCTTGATAGTTGGTTGTTTAAGCACCATTTTAGTCAACCGAGCGTACCCTACGGCTAGACTGGCGACCATTGTGGCGTGGTATGCGTCGTTGACGAACGTTTTCCCCTCAGACATTATGTATATGATATAAAATATTAAAATTATAACATGATATGCGGGTCTACCGTGGGGGTGGGGGGCTCACTGTTGGGTGGTGGCTCACTGTGGGAGGGTACCCCCACGTATAACCACGAGATAGCCAAGGCAGCAGTTACACCTACAGCCAACAACAGTCGGGGGTTGGTCACTTTATGTTGTTTACACCACCGTTTTTTACCGGCAGCTACTCTCTTAGGATTCTTCTGCCTGGTTACTGTTGGGGGTACCCCCACTGGGGTCACTTCCCTCACTGGTTCCTGTGAAGGGGTCTCCTCCATCACTGTTGGGGGTACCTCCACTGGGGTTTCCTGTGCAGTATCCATCTATACTATTATTATTATTCTTTCTCTCAAATTGACAATGTTTTGCCGTGATAATCACCGCCGTCACTGGAGCCAACAACATACCATAATGGTGGTACAGCCCGCAGCTGATAGACCTCACGGCGTGTTCGATAAAAGGGTCTTTCTCGAGGTCCTCCCACAGGTAAAGTCGGCGCTCTGGTGGAATGGGAAGGAAGTGTGATACAATACCGGTGTATATCTGGGTCATAGCCGATCCTATTGTCTTTGTCATTTCTGCTCCGAGCCGGGACTCGTATCTAGCATACAGCTTATCGATTTCTTCGGCTGACATTTTGTGAATTTTATCCGGAGTGTAGTCCCCAAAGTAATGTTTGGCTTTGCCGCCAGCAGCCAACGCCACCAGTTTCTCTCGCTTGGGGGAATCCCCCACACCCCCAGTGGGGCCTGCCGGCGGCGTTGGGGAGACCCCCAACTGTTCGAGCAATTCCTCACACTCCATCTTATAATATAACAAGTAAGATTTAGTTTTAACTATATAATACCCGATACAGACAAAACACAGAGAAATGAAGGTTAAGTTGCACACGACAAATACTTCAAATATCATAGCTATATACTTAGCTTTGCTTAGCTTTGCTTAGCTTTGCTTAGCTTTGCTTAGCTTTTGCTTAGCTTTGCTTAGCATACTATATATGCTACTGGTTGGTCGGTTTTTAGAACGAGCTTAGCGTGTTTAGTTTCAGCGAGCTGTTTCTTCACCCGTTCCCGTTCTAATTTGCTCATCACATCGTTCTCTCTCAAACACTCCTCGAACGAATCCCTGTCCTTGCAGTGAAATAAGGCCACCCATCGCGTCTGCTCCCTGAGGTCTTTCAACACCGAGTTGAACTTCTGCGTTAGCACCCAGACGCTGTGATTTGCATGCCGGCCGGAGAAGGCCAGGTACGATAGCATGTCTCTCTTTTTTGTTATCTCGCGATTAGCGCTGCAGTCGTCCAGTTTGAACAGCGTCGGTTCCCCCTTAAATTTCTCGTGAAGAGCTTTCAACCAGTCCTGCAGGCGTGTTCCAGGGTCGATTTTGTGTACGTCCGGGTCCGTCATCACCCAAGGTCGCGCGTACGTTTTATTCATGCTCAGAGTAGGGCACATGATAACGATGTTATCGAACACATCCTTGTAGTAACCCTCCAACATATCCAACACGAAAACGGTCTTCCCACAGCCAGTCTGCCCGCACACTATGGCGCAGTGTGGGTCAGTGGGTAGTTGTGGGTACCCCCGGGGGGTGTGGGGCAGTTTATTGTTGGGGGGTGTGGGGGGGTACCCCCCATCAGTAGATGGCTTGCACGAATCTCCCATTGTCTATTTTAAGTTGCGCGCCCATAATAACGTACAGATATAATTTCAACTTACCAGCGGGTTGAGCCTTCTTAGTAATCTGGATGGTTATCCCTTCGCTGCCATTATCTATACGGCGCCCGCTACCGTGTAGTTTATCATCATCCGTGGATCGCATGTCCAACCATAGGGCGTACTTGGTGGTCAGATATTCACCGATCTGCACGGAGCCGAGGTCCAGGTCCTTTGTTATATAATCCCCCACTGGTAGTTTTTTTATCTCATCCCACTGCTGGTGTGGTCTCATACCATGACTGAACAGCTGGTTGGGCACGCCCTCGATGGTCACTTCCACCTTTTCAATCTCGGGGTTGAAAAACTTCTCGCTGTCCCTCCGGAATGGATCGTAATACTCCACGGGGACGACCAGGATACCTTTCATCGATCGCGCCGGCACGTTCAGGTTGATATTCCACACAGTGTCGCTCTTATCTCGCACGACTGATCTATGCCTCAGTACGCGATCGTACAGGATAGCCATCTTCCCAGAGTACTGGCTTCGAACCTGCCTGGCCAGCTCCGGGCTAGTGACCATGTCGAACTCCAGAGAGATGTTGTCTATGGTATAACTGGCCTCATCACCGTTCGGCGTACGCACTACTTTGCTATAGTCGTTAAACGTGAGCTCGTATTCGAGCCTATCACCCAGCGCGGCCTGGTAAAACGGCGTGTGTCCCGTGAGCAACTCGAAGTCGAGCGGCACGCAGAATCGATTCCCGTATGCTCGAGCGATGGCCTTTTCACCGTCCGATAGCTTGTCTTGCTGGTCTTGCGTGAAGACATACCCTATGCGCGCCCGGGTTGATTTGCTGATACCCTGGTACACATCATTGACTCGTTCTCCCTCGCTTTTCCAGAGATCCCTGTAGCAGTGAAACACGTCGCTGTCGTCGATGCTCAGCACCTCGTTACCGCTGATCTTGACGGTCGTTTTCTTGATGATGGCTCGCCCCACGTTCCGCACTAGCTCGCGTTTGTCGTTGTCGGAGGTCAACGTGATATTGAACGCCAGTCGAACAGTGCCTGGTACAATGAGGTCATTCTCACCAAGGTTTGGAAATCTAACCAGCAGAGTTTGATTCTGGTCTATCTTGCTGGGATTGTTGGTGATGGTCACCGACTGGCGCACGGCTCTGGCTCCTAATGGCTCTCTCAATCTTCTGAAAGGATCTAATTTTCTACCGTACATTGTTATATAAATGAAATATATTTTTAATACTAATGGATGAAGACATAGATATGACGGAGATGTCGGGTGATAGTGCCCAGGCATTCGATGATGACCAGGAGACCTCATTCTCGCAAGGTGACGAGCTCCTTAAGGGCGCCGTCGACGATTATTACAACGTAGTTGAAAATAAATCCAAACTCAAGCCGTTGGGAAGGTACTATGACAGGTTTACCCTCAGCAATGGCACGCTGCGTTTGAAGTCTCGCCCGGAGATCGATCTAACGAATAAACGCACTAGAGAACCGCTTGCCTTATCAACATTGGGTAGTAAACATGGGAATGACTTTATCCGTGATGAACTAGGCTTCATAGATTACGGTGGCGCGCGGCCTATGCAGTATCCTCCGAAGTTAGTTCAAGGTCTGCAAGACATCAGGGACGCCATATCAGATCAAAACATGACTTATGATATTAAAAAGGTGTTGGCCGACTACGAGAACAAACCATTCCCGGGGCTCGAATTTACCGTTCGGGAACTGCGGGGGTTGGATCTGACGATGCAAACCATTCGCGGACATCTCGCGAAAAGCACGGCCAAAATGAGTGAGATAGACGACACCATCGCCTATGAAAAGAAAAAACTCGGTAAAACTGATGACGAGGCTCTGAAAGCCCACATCGAGGGACAAATACGTAATTTGGAAGAGGAAAGGCAGACCTGGCTGGAGACAGCATCCTCCTTCAAAGAAAAGCTTCGATCCCAGGTTAACCGTATACGGGAAACCATCAATCAAGTCCTCTACCGAGACACCACGTTAGCAGACAGGATTCGGATATTGTTCCGGGAGCAAGGGATCACCATCGCCAGCATTCTGACTGCATTGGGTTTCATCACATCAACCCTGGTGGTGTCACTGGTGGGAGGAACCCCCACACCCCCCACACCTGGCGGCGGGGGAACTCCAAGTGGCGGTGGGGGTGTTAAAGACTGGATAAAAAAACTCGGGGAAGGCCTAGCTAAACTGGCTGGTAAAGCCGCCGAAGCCCTTCCCGGCATCCTGGGTAGCATCGTCTCGTGGTTGTTGAGCGCTCTGTCTAAAACTGCCATGTGGCTCAGTCAAAACCTGTGGGCAGCCATCGTCGCCGTGGCGGGTCTGGTGTACGTAGCGGCTAAGAAATCTTTAACCAAATAAGTCCCAAAGTTACCCCACCAACCACCAGGGCCGTTTTATTATCAATATGCTGCTGATAGGGGGGTACCCCCACATGTATATGGGGGTGTGTGGGGGGCACATGAACTTTAGACTCCGGGGGTGGCGTCACTATACCCGTTTCACGTGGTGGGATGTGTGGGATATAGGGGGTGTTAATATCGGGGTTGATACCCAACTTTTGATCCGCCGTGGCTATGACTATTTTGTTGTTATAACCCACCACTTTTTTTACTCTCAGTTGCATATCACTCGGAGCCATGTACAACCCCACGCCGAACACGTAATTGACTTTCGATCTGGCGTATTCTAACACGTTTTGGTAACGGTCGATGGCCCTCGGGAGATCAACTGGAGAATTGATAGCATCCTCAACGTTGGAAACGAATTGTGTCTGAGCGTCGTAAGCAGTTCCCTTACCGAGGATGTTGGAACGCGTCATCGACTGTGCACCCAACAGCGCCCACACGTACGTTCGAATCGAGTCGTTCAAGCGTATTGTACCAGCACGAGTGAATCCTTTCGATGTTTTTGAGATCATTTTAGTCCAGGCTGTGGCTGCATCAGGATTGGTTTGCTTTATACAGCTGACATGGATCTTTTCATTCGTTGTGGGGCCTGTAAATGTATGACGGTTTGGGTTGTATGAACCATCTTTAGAACCGGCATAATATGTTCCGGACCTGTAGAAGTACACGAGAACTATACCGAGACCATGTTTCACACCATCATAGGGGTTATTCGTCATACTCCACGCTTTATCTTGGGGAAGAGGAGCACTTATTTCCTTCAATATTCGTCTCGTTTGATAATAAATATGAAACAAAATAACCGCCTTACTCAGTTCGTCAATACCGTAGTCTGGTGTCACACCCGACCCTGTCGTCGCACACCACACAGCAAAGTTTAGTTGGTTCTGCCAAAACTGCATTGGGTTTTGATTCCAGTTTACCACCGCCTGCGCGTTATTAACGGACACGATATAGTTTTCAAAGGTATTAATAAAGGTTGTTTTAAACCCCGTACCATCTGCATTCACCACGATTTTCAAATGTGCTAAATCCATATTATAATATATAAATTATATATTATAATATGTACATAACACTTCCAGGAATAACGAGCGGTGAGGCCGTTCAGCTGACGCACGCGATCGATAACACGTCAGGTCAACTCGAAGTCGCACTCTGCGATATCACCTACCTACCGCAATGGACTAACATCAACGCCAGCAACAATAAGCTGTTCGTCAGTGGAACTCGCAGTCAGATAACTGACGGCTACTACAGCGTGTGCTCTCTAAACGACGAGGTCTTCAAACCCCTGGGAGCCGAACTCAAGATGAACGACTCAAACGGTACAGTGGTGTTAATCAACAACGGAAGAACCTCATTGAGGCTCGGCCGACCATTAGCGAGGATACTCGGTATGTCTCCTGACGAGATAAAACCAACAACAACCGTCACAGGCATGAAGGTACCCGACCTAGTACCGTACCGAGAGCTGTACATTCATCTCCATCAGGTGAGCACAACGTACAACATTCAAGGAGGTCACCCTTCCACTATACTGAGAGCAGTGCCGGTGAAAACTGAGAAATACAACGACGGTAGAACCGAGTCGTTTTCACCACGGCAGTATAAGAGATTAATCCAGGGCAACATACCTGAGCTGACAATATCGGTGTTAGATATAAATCATAATCCTGTAAATATAGGATACCTCAGCTTAACGCTTCATATAAAATGACCAGCGCACAAGGACCCGGAGTGAAAAAATGCGTCAATATCGGGATCTCCGACCTCGGAGACACACGCGGTTTCGACGCTCCCGGAGTAGATGGTAAATCGTACGCCTTGCAACTGAAAAACAACATTTACAAACGCGTTGAAATCCCCTCCGGTGGAACCCTAAGTGATATAGTAGATACCACAAGAGCAACAGTCAACACTAAGTACACCCTTGTCAACACCGGTGATAATAATTGGGTCATATACCCATCGTTCGGGGGTAAACTGTTCGACTTAGACGATGTTGAGAGCACTACCGTCGCCCGAAACAAGCCATATATGCTCGTCTTCACCGAAGATGACAAGTGGGTGTTGTTACCCGATAACAACTGGTTTATCAATATTAGACTCGTCTCCCCTTACGTGTTCACGGATAACAAAGACAACCACCTAAACAAAGTCGTGAACAATGGAACCCTGCTCGTGGCTTACGTCCCAACTCAGAGACGTAGCGTAGTCGTCAGCCCAGTCCACACTGTGGCAGCCCACATGCTATTGAGTAAACCGGCCATACAAAACGTGAAATTGCAGTTGGTGTCTGAATTCGAAGGCGTGGTTAAGATACTAGAGAGTCTAACGGCAAACGCAACACTGATCATCAAAGTCTACCTAGGGGAACCATCGGGGAATGATGTCGAGATCGTGAAGGGGATCAAACTCGGGTGGGGCAAACAACATCAGTATCAAGTTTGCAATGTTTACGTGCGGGTGGGTGTCGACTCCAAGACCAGTCTGCAGGGGGTCAACGTGATGGTGGAAAACAAGATATCACTAATCAATATCTTCCTGCCTGACAACATACACTTCATGGGTATGAAGTTAACCCCTGAATTATTATCAGAAAACCAGTTGGAAATTATATCGTAATAGTATAATAATGACCAGTCATCATCCCAACACTACGCTTAACGACCTAGGAGACACGGAGGGATTCGATCAGCCTGGTGAGGAAGATGAATTATACATCCTGCACTTCAAAGACAACGTGTACAGACGGGTGCCGTTATCAGATTTTAAAGAACCTAAATGGAATATCAACTTAACACTCGCCTCACCTTATATAACAATGGACGAAAATGAGTGGGTCTCTAAGATTAGTAACAACGGTAGCTGGATCGGGGATTTCATCATTCCGGAGAGGGGATTCATGATGTCTATTAATTCCGTAAATAGGTTAATGTCTGTAGGAAAAAAAAAATTAACATTTAGCAATCGTTTGAGTAATATAAATATTGTTGAGATATATTCCCCTTCCACACTCATCATAGAAGTCTTCTTTTATTTAAGCACTGAAAACAACTCAAGAGTACACCAATTTGTACCCGGGGTGACAGTACGCTGGTATGACGAACACCTAGGTCAACATTGTCGTATCATTATACAACGGGATACCCCGGGTCATATAAAACGCTTAATAAGCCTCAGTGGGGTTTTGATTACAACAGGAAAGTCTATTAACCTCTCACCTATTACCCTGACTAGTGGTATAGACCTTGTAGAATTCAAATTCACTTATGGACTATTAACTGAAACCCAATTAAAATATCTTTCAAAATATATATTATAGGATGGGTCTGTACCCAGTCGTAGAGGAAGTAGCGAAGACACTGGAAACCGTAGATGGGTTCCGCTTGAGGCAGTTATGTGATGTGAAACGTCAACTAGAACAAGACCGTGACACGCGGAAAGCACTATGTAAAAAATATAATAGAGCTTTCAATATCGTGGACGGGGCTGACACTACCCTTATGGCAACCAGCATGGGACTAGGGGCGGCAGGCGTTGGGTTGTTGGCTACCATCGTGGCTGCACCTATAGTGCTAGGTATTGAAATAACGGCAGGGGTGGCAGGGTTGGCAGGATTGGCGCTTAAGTTAGTATCACGCAGACTTAATCGTAAGGCATTGAAACACGACGAGATCAGGGTTCTGGCCGAAGCAAAGCTGAACACAGTGAGTGAGCGTATTTCCACGGCACTCTCTGATAGTAAGATCTCAGAAGAGGAGTTTCGTTCAATCCTCTCTGAACTCAAAAAATATAACGGAATGAAACAAGATATTCGATCCAAGTCTCGTAAGTCTGCTATCAGCGAGGACGAGAAAAAAAAGTACATAGAACAGGGGATACAAAAAGCCCAGCAAGCCTTTATTATGAACACCAAAGAGATCGTAGGCGGTTCACGTTAAACTGTTTCATCGATATAAACATGACATAGGCACAAACGTTAAGTAGTAGGGGAACACGAGGGCGATAGCCGTACGCTGGCCACCGATCCTATATGGTCAGTCAAAACTTACAACATAGATAAAGTGGATATGAAAGCCGACGAACCTAACTTGTACTACTTGAGGGATGGGCCGGGTAGGGGGTTTGTAAGAGAAGAATTATTGATCGTACCGTACGGCACAGTGTTACCTCCAACACACGTTAAGTAGTAGGGGTAATAGTAGCAAGAGCTAATGACCCAACCAAAGCCTTATTTAATAAGAAGCTATTTAATAAATAAGGCTTTGTAGAGACATTTCTTGAAAGTGGTCCAGAACCCCCATTGTATATACTACTAAAGCATATGACACCACTTGGAAATATGGCATTTTACGAGATTTACATGACTTGGGGTTGCGAGGTCGTTTGCCTGAATTTATTGCCAACTTTTTAAATAACAGAAAATTCCAGGTCCGCGTGGGCTCTACCCTGTCTGATCATTACAATCAGGATCAGGGAGTTCCACAGGGCAGTATTTTGTCAGTCACACTTTTTAGTATAAAGATAAACAGTTTATCAAAAGTTTTAAACGATTCAATTGATGGATCGTTATTTGTGGATGATTTTAATATTTCTTGTCGTGGTAAAAATATGAATACCATTGAACGACAACTACAGTTGTGTTTAAACAAGATTAATAAATGGTGTCTAGAAAACGGCTTTAAATTTTCTAAATCGAAAACTAATTGTATACATTTTTGTCGTAAATATAAACCACATAAAGACCCTGAACTATCTCTAGATGGCACACCAATTAAAGTTGTGAAGGAAGCTAAGTTCTTGGGTCTCATTTTTGACTCACACTTAACGTTTTTACCGCATATTAAATCACTTAAAACTAAATGCCTGAAAGCACTTGACTTGTTGAAAGTGGTTTCAAATTCAAAATGGGGAGGGGATCAAGCTACCCTTCTCCATCTATATCGATCTCTCGTGCGTTCGAAACTCGATTATGGCTCCATTGTTTATGGTGGAGCCTGCAAAAGCAACTTAAAACTATTAGATTCAGTCCATCATCAAGGTCTAAGACTTTGTCTTGGCTCCTTTCGAACTTCACCTGTTGACAGCCTGTATGTCGAGGCTGACGAACCATCTCTTGAGCAGCGACGTATAAAATTAGCTTTACAGTATGTAACAAAACTATATTCAAATGAGTCTAACCCTGCATATAACTGTGTTTTCAATCCCCTGTATGAGGATTTATACAAAAAGAAATCTTCTCTTGTTCCGCCTCTTGGTTCAAGAATAAAACCACTTATTTCTGCTGCCAGTATTGAGCTGGAAAACATAGCTCCTTCCCGTCTTCTTTCTTCTCCTCCTTGGCAGTTGGTTAGGCCACAAGTTGACCTAACATTAACGACTTTTAAAAAATCAGAAACGAATGAATTACAGTATAAACAAGAATATAATCAACTGAAACATAAATATAGCAATTATAAATCCTTATTTACAGATGGGTCCAAGGATGGTGGCGCAGTTGCTTGTGCCACTGTCATTGGATCCAGAACAATATCTTCTCGATTACCAGATAACAGTTCTATTTTTACAGCTGAAGCTAACGCCATACTAACAGCTCTTAAATATATTCAAAGACACCCTAAACGTAAACAATATATAATCTATTCCGACTCTCTTTCTTGCCTTCAGGCGATTAAAAATATATCTTGTAGACATCCACTTTTAATGGAAATTGTTGAATTGTATAATAATCTTGCCACTGGCCAATACGACATCGTCTTTTGTTGGTTACCCAGCCACGTAGGTATTTCCGGTAACGCAATGGCCGATCTTGCTGCCAAGGCAGCACTCAACAAATCTGTGACACCATTTCTTATTCCATACTCAGATTATAAAGCCAGCATTAGAACTTACATCCGTGATCTGATGCAGAAGAAGTGGGACACCCAAGTGGGCATAAATAAATTACATGCAATAAAACCTTATATTGGTTACACCTACTTGGGTTGTCAGTCCAGATGTGAAGAGGTCATCATGCGGCGATGTCGTATTGGCCACACCAGATATACACATGGATACCTTTTGAAGGGTGAGGATCCTCCGTTCTGCATCCCTTGTGATGAAAGAATCACAGTCGGGCATATCTTGCTTGACTGTGTTGAGTATTCCATCACAAGGGATCAGTATTTTAATTCACATACTATGAAGGATCTTTTTAACAGTGTTAGTCCTCATTTAATTATTGCATTTTTAAGGGAATTAAATTTGTTACCCGAACTGTAAATAGATAAATATTTTAAAATTGGAAGATTAAATTAGTAACTCAAATCGTTAGTGGCTGTACCCTCAAAGGGGGTTGAAGTACCGTAAAATAATTGTCCTCCTGAGAGGGTACATAAGTCCAAAAACATTTGACGTAAATTTCAGTTTTCCAGCTTTTAATCGTAGAATAAGTGTGTTTTTAGTTTATGGCTAGATTTGTCTAAATTGCTAACAGCTCAGGGGATGATGTAAACCCAACTAGGGTCCATGCAGGAAGCAAATGTACTGTAAGTCCCCATGGTCCTTAGTATGGTGATCTACCTTCAGTTGTTGGCAACCTATAGCTAATTTTTATATTGTACTGTCCTCTATAGATAGATTGCTTTAGGTCTATTCACTAGTTTTATATTCTATTCTGTGATATTCTAGTCAGTTTTACTGTCCTTCGTTGACAGGGTTTTACAATGTCCGTGCTAGTAATTCATTTGTATTTTTATAATTAATCGTTCTCGTCACGATATGGCTGCAATACTGCCGATGTGACGTTAAATACTAACTCACTCACTCACCCACTCACTACAATCGCCAGCAACTGAAGGGATGGTGTAAATCCAACTAGGGTCCATGTAGGTAGCAAAGGTACTGTAAGTCCTCATGGTTCCTAGTGTGGTGTCCTACCTTCAGTTGTTGGCGATCTATAGTCTGTCTTTATACTGTATTGTCTAAATAGTGCTATTAGTTTTAACTTTCCATGCTAGTTTTAATTGAAATTGTGATATTCTAGTTGTTTTACTGTCCTTCGTCGACAGGTTTTTATGATGTATATATGCTCTTTTTCATTGTTGAATGTTCTCGTCACGATATGGCTGAGATATTGCCGATGTGACGTTAAATATTAACTCACTCACTTAAACATGGATATCAGTTACTTTCTGATAAATCAGATATTGCGAATAAACTGGGCGACACTCTCGCTCAGTGTTGTTCCTGTTCTAATTATATACCTAAATTTCAACAATATCAAAAACAACAAGAAAAGAAAACTATTAATTTCAATTCAGATGATGGGGAAGATTGTAATGAAACATGTTCTATTCATGAACTCCATACTGCTCTTGATCATGCTCATGATACTGCTACAGGAGCTGATAACATACATTATCAACTCCTGAAACATTTACCAGAATCCTGCCTAGAAACTCTTCTCAATATTTTTGATGATATTTGGACATCGGGTAACTTTCCTCCCTCATGGCGTGACGCCATAGTCGTACCAATACCTAAACCTGGACGTGATCATACGGATCCGTCAAGTTATCGACCACTAACTAGCTGTGTTTGCAAAACCATGAAACGCATGATAAATAACCTTGTCACAGATATACAATGTGGTTTCCGTAAAAATAGAAGTACTGTCGATCATTTAGTGCGTTTAGAACCATTTGTTAAAAACGCACTAATCAATAAACAACACGCTGTCTCTATCTTTTTTTGACCTTGAGAAGGCATGACACTACGTGGAAATATGGCATTTTAAGATATTTACGGCTTGCGATGCCGTTTGCCTGAATTTATAATCAACTTCTTAAATGACAGACAATTCCAGGTCCGTGTGGGTTCTACCCTGTCTGATCATTACAATCAGGATCGGGGTTTTCCACCAGGCAGTATTTTGTCACTCTTTTTAGTATGAAGATAAATAGTTTATCAAATGTTTTAGATGTATCAGTTGGTGGATCACTTTTTGTTGATGATTTAAGTAGTTCCTGTCGTGGTAAAAATATGCATATTATTGAACGGTAACTGCAGCTGTGTTTAAACAAAATAAATAAATGGTGTCTTGAAAACGGCTTTAAATTTTCTAAATCCAAAACTAATTGTAAACATTTTAGCAGAAAATATTAGCCAGAAATATTAGACCCTGAACTATCTCTAGATGGCACTCCTTGTAAAGGTGGTCAAGTTCTTGGGGATAATCTTTGACTCCCTCTTAACATTTCTGCCTCATATTAAGTCCCTTACAACTAAATGCCTGAAGGCGCTTGACTTGTTGAAAGTTGCTTCCAAGTCAAAGTGGGGAGGGGATCAAGCAACCCTCTTATACCTATGTCAATGAATGGTCCGTTCGAAATTCGATTTTGGCTCCATCGTATATGGTGAAGCCTGCAAAACCAACCTTAAACTTCTTGATTCTGTCCACCATCAAGGCTTAAGACTTTGTCTGGGGTCTTTCAGAACTTCACCTATTGAAAGTCTCTACGCTGAGGCCGATAAACGATCTCTTACACATAAAATTATCCTTACAATACATTACTAAATTATACTCTAATGAATCTAACCCTGCCTATAACAGTGTGTTCAATCCGAGTTATGAGGATTTGTATAAGAAAACGTCTTCTCTTATTCCGCCTTGTGGGCACAAATACAAATTCTCAGCCGCAAACGAAATTTCAACGAATCAAAGCGGCGCGTCTCCGTGACATAATTGTAGGGATAGAAATGAGGGTCTGTGCAGTATTCATCTACAATTCAGGGGTTAAACTATTTCGTTTACAGGTTTGTACAAACCTGAAATCGTGAAAGCTGTTGAGAAAAATGAAAGCTAAAATTATGTTCTGACAATCAACTATCACTTAGTTTTGTCTCCTGCTTTGCCTATTTTTCGAAGTACAACCCTTGTTTTCATAGACGATTCTGTCAAAATCACTTGGTGTCGCTATGTTGTAATCCGTGTTAGGCGGCATAAACATACACGTTATTTGTCATGATGCTCAGTTAATGAATTTATAGCAGGTATAATTAGTGGTAGAGCCACATAGATTACCCGACAAAGGCCCCCTTTAGCATTTCCTGTGTCTGGATCGATCAAAGGATTAACCGATAACACGCTGATTAATTAATTAGTGTTTTTTTAGCGGATTTAAATGGGTGATTTGTAGTGTTCATGTATGTACATTTACTAATCTATACTGAATACACTCTGTCGTGTCTGTGTCTATGTAAAACCAACAACCTTCTTTCAAAGGATTAACCGCCAATACACTGATTGCTCATTATTGGCTGTCTTTGTCTATGTAAAACCAACACCCTTCTTTCAAAGGATTAACCGCCAATACATTGATTGCTCATTATTGGCTATCTAAATAACGTTTTAAAAAGAATGACGCACATTTAGTTGCCAGGTGTGCTATCATGGGTAACCCATGAAGCTATACAGCAAAGTGAAAAACCTGAAACGATACATCACGTTTTCGTATATTAAACTGTTAAAAGACACATCACTTAGGAAAACTGCAGATGAATTATATATCCCTCGTTTTTGTGGATATTGAGGGATACATTCCTCGAACAAGGTGACAGCCTGACATTGCTCCTATAACTTAAAGTTTAATATTTGCATTTTTGTTTTTATTAAGTTGTCGTAGCTTTCAACACAATCATTGTTTTCGTCGTGAAGTGTAATGATGCAGACGACATACACTAGGGCGGGCGTGCGAATTATGATTCATAAAGGCAAACTATGAAATGTCTACATATTACATTCCTCTTATGCATTCACAGATCGCTTCTTTTTATTAAGTTCCAAAATGCATACAAGTATGATTATAAAGTAATTTGGATTATGGGACCTAGTATAAAGACGTTTATTGACAAGTGTCTACATACTGGTGAGTGAACGTTACAAACCAAGTAAATTTAGGAAGTGAAGAAATTTATCGCGCAGTATTTTCACTTCGACACCGACCTCGCTTAGGTTATGTTAAAGGTTGTGTCATGCAAACTCCTTTTGGCAATGATTCAAATACATATTTATGTAGTTGTGATTTTCTAACTTGATGAAAACAAAACACAATCTCATTAATTCAAATGGATTTGACTTCACGATTTTCAAAAACGGCAGCGCCCTGTCTTAGGATGAATGCTATTTAAGTTTGTTTTCACAGACATACAAAAGCAAATCTACTTCCTACTGGTAGTAAAATATGTATTTTATTGATGGACAATAGGATTTTGCATAACATTGCTTATAGCATAATAATTTCACTCTTGGAAGTGAGGTGGAGATTAATATAATATTGCTTGCAATATAAATGTCACTTCGACCCCCACCTTGCTTCCTTGGAAGAAGTCCTTATGTCAAAAGTTGTTTCATGCAAAGTCCTTTTGGTCATGAAAGGAAATGTATGTTTAACTACCAGCAAAAAGTAGGTTTGATTTTCTAACCTGATGAGAAAAAATCATAATCTCAATAATTCTAACGGACTTTAGCCCGTGACTTCACGATTTTCAAAAATGGCGGCGCCCAGTCTGAGGATGAATGCTATTTAAGTTTGTTTTCAGTGACTTACAAAATCAAAATTACTTTTCACTGGTAGTAAAGTATGTATTTTATTGATGAGCATTAGGATTTTGCATGATATTGCTTATAAAATAACAATTTCACTCTTGGAAACGGTCAATATAAGGGTCAATATAATATTACTTACGATAATAGTGTCAGTTCGACCACAACCTCGTTTCCCAGGATGAAAGCGTTATATCCATGCCAAATCCTTTTGGTCAACAATGTGTAGTAAACAGTCTTTATATACTCGATGAAACTTGAACTCCATTTTCTATCCCGGAAGCGTGGTAGGGGGCGAACCATCCGATTTAGTATACACCACAGGCTTCCACAAAGCTCACTTCGCACACAATTTAAACACAAACTACGGGGTCCGGTGAAAATCTGTGCATAGTGACACCATCACCCGACCCCAAGGAACAATTGACGGCAACACAACAATTCGGCATGTCTTTGGTGACGTTGAGAAATCAGCAACATGATGAGCTTCCTACACATTTTCTAATAGTATACATTTAACGGAAAATCGTTCCTTCTATGACGTCACTGTGACGCTCTAGCGTAACGTAACCTGTCTGTGGTTTCGTTTGCGGGCGAGAGAGAAGCAGACGACTTTTTAGCAACTTTTGAGCGCTTGGTATTAATTAACCACAATTTTTAAAAAAATGGTGTTCCGTTTATGACTAACCAGAAGTCTTTCACATGCAGTGATACAAAGAGTACCACAAATTGAGGTTAGTTGTTCTTTAATCAAATCATTTTTTTCTCCTGCCGGCATTGAGCTGGAAAGTATATCGCATTCCCGTCTTGTTTCTTCTCCTCCTTGGCAAATGGTTAGGCCCCAAGTTGACCTAACATTAACATCATTTAAAAAATCAGAAACAAATGACTTACAATATGAACAAGAATATCATCAATTAAAACAATTAATATACCAGTTACAAACCCTTATTTACAGATGGGTCCTAGGACGGTGGCGCAGTTGCTTGTGCCACTGTCATTGGATCCAGAACAATATCTTCTAGATTACCAGATTGCAGCTCTATTTTTACAGCTGAAGCTAACGCCATATTAACAGCTCTTAAATATATTGAAATACTGTTCTGGATCCAATGACAGTGGCGGAAGTTACTGCACCACCGTCCTTGGATCCAGAACAGTATCTTCTAGAATTCCAGATAACAGCTCTGTTTTTACTGCAGAAGCAAACGCCATATTAAAAGCTCTCAAATATATTCAAAGCCACCCTAAACATAAACAGTATATAATCTATTCAGACTCTCTTTCATGCCTTCAGGCGATTAAATGTATTTCTTGTAAACATCCACTTTTAATAGAAATAATTTAATTGTACAGTGATCTTGCTACTGGCCAATACGACATCGTCTTTTGTTGGCTACCCAGTCACGTAGGCATTTCAGGGAATATACTTGCTGATCTTTCTGCCAAGGCAGCACTCAACAAATCTGTCACACCACATTCCATAGTTTGATTACAACGCTAGCATTAGAACTTACAGCCGTGATCTGATGCAGAAGAAGTGGGACACCCAGGTAGGTATAAATAAATTACATGAAATAAAACCGTATATTGGTTACACCTACTTGAGTTGTCAGTCCAGATTTGAAGAGGTTACATTACAACGATGTCGTATTGGCTATACACAATTTACTCATGCATACCTATTGAAAGGTGAGGATCCTCCATTTTGTATCCCTTGTGATGAGAAAGACACTGTCAAGCGTATTCAGCTTTACTGTGTTGAATTGTCCATCATGAGGGATAAGCATTTCAATGTCAAAAATATCAAGGATCTTTTTGAATTCTCCATCACAAGGGATAATAATTTCAATGTAAAAAATATCAAGGATCTTTTTACAACTGTTAGTTCACATTTAATTATTGTTTTTTTTCTAATAGAAATTGATTTTTTGGTTGAATTTTTAGTAACGTGTTCTGTAAATAGATGAATTTTAATGATGGTAGTTTAGATTAGTAACTTTAATTGTTGGTGGCTGTACCCTCAGATGGGTTTGAGGTGTAAAATTATTGTCCTCCTGAGAGGGTACGTAAGTCCAAAAACATTCATAGTAAATTTAAGTGTACCAGGATGCTTAAGCCTAGTATGTTTCTTATTTTAATTTTGGCTAAACGTTCCTACAAACGCTGGCGGCTGAGGGGATCGTGGAAATCCAACTAGGGTCAATGCGGGTAGCAAACGTACTGTAAGTCCCCGTCATCCCTAGTGTGGTGATCTACCTTCAGTTGCTGGCGATCTATAGCTTGTTTTTATGGTGTATTGTCCATATAGTAATATTAGTTTTATCTTTCCTCGCTAGTCGTAATGATAATTGTGATATTCTAGTTGTTTTACTGTCCTTCGTTGACACGTTTTTATAGCAAACATATATTTCATTTCAATATTAAATGTACTCGTCACGATATGCCTGAAATACTGCCGATGTGACAATAAATCTTAACACTCTCACTCACATACTACATGTCTGAGGGGCGGTAGGGTTAGTATAGTGGTGACTGAAGACACGGGTTCAATATCAGCATGGGCACAATGTGTGAAATCAATTCCTGGTGTCACCCTCTTCATATTGCTTGAATATTGCTAAAAGCGGAATGAATCCAAACTACCCCACTCTAAATGTCTGAACAAAACTCTGTACAAAACAGTTGTACTTGAAATTTGCTATTTCTTTGAAAACACGTATTCTTGTCAATGCTTTGCCAAGTCATAACAAGATATTTGATTTCAAATAATATTGCCATATTCGCTTTCAAAGGCCCAATACCCAAGAGATGGTATACATGCCATTGCAGTTTCCAAAGATACTTCTCAAGCAACAGGGAGATGTTAGACTGGCTTTGATTGCCCCTTTCAGTCTAACACTTGCTGGAATGCCTCCATTGCAAACATGTCGTCAGTACCACAACAGTTGTTGCATACGATGTGGCATGTATGTCTTGGGTAATTTGTTTCAGGTCGCATTAATTCTACCACTGAAAAGAATTCTGGCAAGAAACTGACAGCTACAGCTACTGTCCTTGGTCATTGGGAGAGTCACGAAGTATGTTTAAGCGAATGTGAAAAGCTACCTAAATGTTATTTCGTCAACCACAACGCCAAAACCGGAGAATGCCTGACTGCTGTGGGGCTTGTGAAGAAGAAAGATTTTAAGCATTCTTCAGACTGGAATGTATATTCTCTGTGTTGATTTCTGTTTATTGCTCAAGTTCTAGGAAAGGGGAATGGAGAGAATGATTTTAAGCATGATAAGAGTACCTTTGTAGTTGTATCAGAAAATCCGTGTAAATAAAACAATGAGTAAGAATATCATCAGTTTCAAAGTTTCAAATGTATTTTTGTTGGGACGCGTGGCATTTCTTTGTTGTCAACAGTTAGAATTGCAACTGGGACTTTTGGATAAATGTTTCATCGTCTTGTTTGAAGTTGAGCCCAAACTCTCTCACTCAGTGCACCGTTAATGGACAGCATGACGTTAAATGTATAATTCGACCACGGATATTTTGAACCCCAGTATGTAACATATTAGTCCACTCAAGCATTACTGTCCCTTTTGAGTGATAATAATCTGTCTGTGACAAGATTTCAGTTAACAGAAAGCTGTCCGTCTAGGTGAGATTCGGTCACACACACACACACACACACACACACACACACACACACACTTCGTTCGATTTCACCGGAAGCATAACAATGGCGTGCTAAACCCAAATGGAAATCTGTCATTTGGGGAACAGTCTGGGTAGCTATTCATCTAACCCGCCGTTACAACCTAGCCTTTCAGTGTCAAGAAAGATAGTTTGCCCCCTTTGGGGACACAGCCGCTATCAATCTGTGTTCTTAATTTAACTTCCTACCATGATGAATGTAGCTGTCTTCAAAACATATTAATGGAAAGTTTTCAATTCGGTGAATATCAAGGATGATATCATTATAATATCTGAACTGTATTTAAACATTTTGCTCAAATTTTCATGTTTTGACTGCCAATCCCAGAAGAATTGTTATCGAAAGGCGCACAGAAGGCGATCTGAAATAAGAGGAGAATATTATTGGTACCCACGTGGATGTTATCTTTGTGTTTCACTCCTAAATGGTACGTAGATAACACTAATTAAGGAGTGGAGCAATTCACATACTGTTCCTTGAAAACTTCAGATAATATTTGCTTTCAGATTTCACAAATTGCCCCAAAGCTATGCGGCTGGTTACTTAACTGAGCTCCACGTTTCTTAGCAAATGCCTCATCAGTGAAGTTATTGGAGTTCCTCATGTTGACGAAAGAAGACTGCTACATTCGGACAATACACATGCGGAACATATTCGTCACAGCGACGGCCTTGGCACAACCCATCAGCATACGAGTCGTACAGCGACGACGCCTATTGGCTGGCATCAGAGGTCACCGTCCCTTTCGAGGAATGACGTTGACTCTTGAACACAGGCCATGAACACAGTCAACTCAGGTTAAAGCGGGCTTGATCTGTATGTCAGTGGAAACGACCTGATTGGAAGAGAATTCTGTTAACAGACGAAAGTCGATTCAGTATGTTCAGAAATGATGCGCATGTAGGGGTGAGCGACTGGCGCCAAAATGTGTCCAAGAGGTGCACACATTTGATGGAAGGAATGTCATGGTATAGGGCGAGATTTGTGGCCAGAAGAAAACTTGTCATCATTCATGAAGTGAGTGAGTTAATATTTAACGTCACATCAGCAATATTGCCGCCATATCGTGACGAGAACATGCGTGACAAAAAAGAATATATACGCATATTTTGAAGAACCTGTCGACGAAGGACAGTAAAAACCACTAGACTATCACAGTTAGTATTAAAACTAGCGGGTAAGCTTAAAAAAACATAATAGTATCACTATTTGGACAGTACAATATAAAACAGGCCATAGATCGCCAACAACAGAATGAGTGAATGAGTTAATATTTAACGTCACGGCGGCAGTATTGCAGCCATATCGTTACGAGAACATTCTTGAAAAAAGTAATTGATGTATATGGTAACAAAACTGTCGATGAAGGACAGTAAAACAACTAGAATATCACAATAAGAAATAAAACTAGCGTGAAATGTTAAAACTAACATCACTATTGAGACAATACGACATGAAAGCAGGCTATATAGTTCGCCAACAACTGAAGGTAGATCACCATACTAGGGGCCTTGGTGACTTACAGTATTTGTGCTACCTGCATGGTCCCTAGCTGCTGGTGATTGTGTGCGAGATTAGCCACAAATTAAAAATGACAGAAATACTACGACTACAAAAAATGGAAGATTAAATTTTGTTTTGGGACTTACGTACCCTCTCAGGAGGGCAATAATTTTACCGTATTAGAGCTAGAGCTACTAACGATCGCATTTTCTAATTCAACTTCCAATTATAAAATACTTATTTATTTAAGTCAGACAACAAATCTAACTGCACTAATAAAATGAGAACTTACGTTAGTAAAAAGGTCTTTCATAGTTTTTGATTTGAAATAATTGTCCCTTGTGATGGAATATTCAACACAGTCAAACGTGATTATTTCATGACAAGTGATGCAGAAAGGATCCTCGCCTTTCAAACGATATTTGGCACCCGTGGCGAGCCACCTCCTCGTGGTGGGTGCTGGGTAATGCTAAGAACTCGCCGACACCCCCGTAGTGGACCCGGGGGGATATTTGGTCCACCAACCCGTTTGCCGTGGGTTGCAGCCCTGTGTCGGCGGAGGAAGGGATCCTGGTGGTTGAGGGCAATAGGGGCTTGCAACCGTGTTCCTGTTGCTCAATACACCACTTTGGCCCTGACTTCGCCTAGACGGGTGGTTGAATGGGCCCGGTTCGACCAATCGGCTGGTCATGTCAAGCCCTGTGCATGGATTATAAGTAATTGCACAAAATGGGATTTGAAATTGTCTGTATTTCGGTCTTGGCGCCTTTGGATTATACAATATTATTTGACTTGAATTCTGTATACATGAACTTTGCCTAGAGTCTTATGCCCAGAAGGCGGTGGCTCATGGGCCAATCTGGTGGAAGAATTAATCTTTCGGTTTTTCTGCTGGAGTATATCATCCGGGTATCCTTGGTGCTGCAAGTTGGAGACCCACTTGTGTTTAGCATCGTCTTCATGATACTCCGTGGTGGGTGGGGAGCTCGGATGATGAATCTTAAAACACTAAACATGGATTACGAAACTCCCCTAAAGAAAACAAAACGTCCTCTCGACACTGATCCTGATCACGATGACCACAGACAGCCAAAATCAATTGACTACTGGCCACGTTTTTTAGTAATGGAGACTAAAGATAACACACGATTGAAGTTAAATCCTTTTGCAGTGCAAAAAGGAATACAAGGCATAGCTGGTGATGTGAAAAACATAGACTTTTGCGTTCATGGTCATTGCTCATTGAGTGCAGCAAAAGGCAACAAACAACTAATTTGATGTCAACTGAAACGTTCGTCGGCATTCCGGTATCAATCTCTCCTCACAGAACACTTAACACCAGCAAAGGAGTTGTTAGAGACAGAGATCGATTGTTTGCTGACATGTCCGAACTTGATATTGTTTCGGAAATGAAAGACCAAGGAGTCATTTACGTCAAGCGTTTTGCAACACGCAAAAACCACGAAACCGTTCTGACGAACACTTACCTGTTCACATTTTCTTCTCCCAATGCTCAATAAAGGCAGGATATTGTAACATGACCGTTGACACCTACATCCCAAATCCTTTGAGATGTTTCAAATGCCAGAAATTTGGTCATGGTGTTAGTACTTGCACATTGTCCGTTGTATGTGCTCACTGTTGTGAGAAGACACATACAACAGAAGATTGCGAGAGTACTTTTAAGAAATGTACCAACTGCTCGGGTGCTCACTCATCTTTTTCCAAAGATTGTCCAGTTTGGAAACAGCATATGGTGATCAACAAGATCAAATTTACTCAAAACATTAGTTTCTCCGATGCAAAAAAGATTGTCTTAGGTTCTGAGATTAAGGAAACGTATGCTTCCATTGCAAAAACACCGTCTGATAAAACCGATACAGTAACCACGTCATCTGCAAGCTGTCAAACGAACTTGACTTGGCTTAAAACTGAATCTCCTATGATGTTACCGCCTGTAATATCTACACAAACTGGAACCACTTCCTGACACGCCCCAAACCCAATCAGAACCATCTTCTGCTTGTGATACATCTTCTCAGGCATCTCAAATGACTCAGTCTAACAGAAACGTTCAACCAGTTGTCAAAAGCAAAACCAAACCGAAACCAGATTCTTTCACAAACCAAAGTGGCAGGGCCCCTAAGGGGTCAGATGATAAGATCAGATTATTTAACACATACGGATCGCTTGAGGACATGGACGTGTCTCAAAACGTCCATTCTAGGGCACATAGCTTGTCGCCCTCGAAAAAGGTACGGGGTTGATCCCCTATTAATCCACCTAAAAGATAGGTCCATCTCAGCATATCGTGCAGTGGAACTGTAGAGGACTACGAACAAAGTTTAATGAAAAACAGTTGTTAATCCAGGATTTAGCACCATCAGCGTTCTGTCTGCAAGAGACATACCTGAAGCAGACAGATAACTTTAGTTTACGTCAGTTTGAAGCGTATCATTATTTTCCCCTCCAGGTGACAGGGCCACTGGAAGTTCCACTATCCTCATACGATGTTATTCACAGCCCTGTTACACTTAAAACTAATCTACAAGCTGTTGCTGTGCGACTGACTCTGGGAGTAGCATTTACACTATGCTCTCTGTATATTCCGCCTTCTTCAACACTACAACAGACTGATCTTCAATCACTATATGACCAACTCCCGACGCCATGTATTATTATGGGTGACCTAAACGGTCACAACCCATTATGGGGCAGCACTAACACTAATGCAAAATACTTTCATTTCAAATAATGATCTGTGCATATTTAATGATGATTCAAGCACCTATCTGCACCCTGCAACTGGCACTTATTCTTCTCTAGAATCAAATAACGGTGAAGATTACAATGAAGTGTTTTCATTACATGAGCTACAAACAGCTCTTGAGCAAGCTCATGACACTGCTACCGGTGATGATAATATCCATTACCAGCTTCTGAAACTCTTACCTGAACCATGCTTGATGACACTTTTAGATATATTTGATAAAATATGGACGTCTGGGGAATTTCCTCCATCATGGCATAATGCTATTTTAATCCCAATACCAAAGCCTGGCAGGGATCATACAGATCCGTCAAACTACAGACCAGTATCTTTCACTAACTGTGTCTGTAAAACCATGGAACGTATGGTGAATAATAGATTTACTTGGTATCTTGAAACCAATAACGTAATAACCAACATTCAGTGTGGTTTCAGGAAAAATCGTAGTACCATTGATCATTTGGTACGTTTGGAATCCTTCGTGAAAAATGCTTTAGGAAATAAACAACATGCTGTATCAATTTTCTTTGATCTTGAGAAAGCTTATGATACAACCTGAAAGCATGGCATTTTGAAAGATTTGCATGATTTTGGTTTGAGGGGCCGTTTACCTCTTTTTATATCACAGTTTTTAAAAGACAGGCAATTCCAAGTCCGAGTGGGTTCTACCCTGTCTGATCATTGTAATCAGGATCAGGGTGTCCCACAAGGCAGTATGTTATCTGTAACACTTTTCAGCATCAAGATAAACAGTTTATCTAAGGTTTTAAATTATTCAAACGATGGATCACTGTTTGTGGATGATTTTAATATTTCTTGTCGAGGTAAAATATGCATACTATTGAAAGGCAAAGAACAAAGAATCATCGATACTGCATGTTGTTTATTCACTGGAGCATTTTTAGCAAAGGATTCCAGGCGTACCAGATGATCAATGGTACTACGATTTTTCCTGAAACCACACTGAATATATGTGATACGATTATTGGTTTCAAGATACCAAGTAAATCTATTATTCACCATACGTTCCATGGTTTTACACACACAGCTAGTGAGAGATACTGGTCTGTAAGTTGATGGATCTGTAGGATCCCTGCCAAGTTTTGGGATTGGGACTACAATGGTATTACGCCATGAAGGTGGGAAATACCCCGATGTCCATATTGAATATGAAATATTTAGCAACGTTTCCATACACGATTCGGGCAAATGCTTCAGGAGCTGATAGTGGATATCATCAGCCCCTGTTGCTGTATAATGAACTTGATCAAGGGCGGTATGTAGCTCATGTATTGAAAATAATTCATTATAATCCTCACCCTTGTCTGAGTTAAAGTTTAATCTTTCCTTCTCCTGTTGTTTCTGAAACTTTTAAAACAGATTTGGATGAAGATGAATGCTTGGCGAGAGCTTCACCAAGTTAATTGGCAATGTCAGTTTTGTTAGTTAATAATCCTTTAGATGATGAACAGTAGATTTAGAACCTTTGCCCTTTATTCTTTGAGGCACCCGTGGCGAGCCACCTCCTCGTGGTGGGTGCTGGGTAACGCCAAGAGCTCGCCGACACCCCCGTTGTGGACCCGGGGGGATATTTGGTCCACCAAACCGTTTGCCGTGGGTTGCGGCCCTGTGTCGGCGGAGGAGGGGATCCTGGTGGTTGAGGGCAATAGAGACCTGTAACCGTGTTACTGTTGCTCAATATACCACTTTGGCCCTGACTTCGCCTAGACGGGTGGTCGAATGGGCCCGGTTCGACCAATCGGCTGGTCACGCCAAGCCCTGTGCATGGACTGTGTATGTGTCATTGCACAAATATTATTTTAAATTGTTCGAATTTTCTTGGCACTACTATTGATCTCTAACTTTTTGGATTGTGAAATATGATTACATACTTATCAGGTAAGAAAGCCAACAATGCCCACGTGAGTGGCGCTTACTCAATTTCTCTCATAACACAGTCTACAAAAAGTAGAGATGCGAGGTCAACATACGGGCGGTAGGTCACCCAGGTCACGAGATGACCTGGACACGTCATTCCCTTACTAGAGACGAGCGAGTCAAGACGTGTTGCTTGGCCGCTCTACTGGATTCTAGTTAAGTGTGTGCTTTGTTTATTGCATTTTTCTATCTCTCTCTCTCTCTCTCTACTATCATCATTCTAGTCGCTTTTAGGTGTTTTTCGTTATCTGCGACTAGCTGATTTTTTCTTTCTTGCCAGCAGTTTGTGGGTCGTCGGCCGTCGTCCCACTTGCACGTGCTTCACGGGTGTCCCGATTGTGTCTCGGTTCACGCTTGTGTGGCTCGTGCACTCGGACCCTTGTCGGGCTTCCGCGTTACTCGCTGGCGGATAGGCGGGTTGGCGGATAGGCGGACCTTTCGCCTTGACGGAGAGGCGGAGGACAGGCGAACCTTCCGCCTGGTCGGACCATTCGCTTGTGACGTGCCTATCCTCCTCGGATAGGAGTTTACTCTGCCGTCACCCCTCGGCAGCGTACCCTGTCGTGCGTTCCACCATGGTATTCGCCTCCTTCTGCACTCAGTGCGGCACTAGGAAGTCGGCTAAGTGGGATCCTCACACATTGTGTAGGCTTTGCAAGAGTCCCTGCGCTGCGGATAACACTTGTGCAGAGTGTGAGGTCCTCTCTGAGCGGGACTTTCGTCAGTACCTGGCAGTACTTAGGAAGAACGAGAGGGAGTCTCATCGGAAGAAGGCAGCGCCTTCCGCAGGTTCGCCAGTGTCTTCGGCGTCATCTAGACGATCGGAGCCTCGCTCTCCCATCCGCCCTCCTTCTCCCTCCGCATCAGAGGAGTTAGTTATTCACGAGGAGGCGGAGGAGTTCGACTCTCAGTCAGGAATGGAGTCGGACCCCATCAGGACTATGCCAGAGGGGAGCGCTACTCGCTCCCGTTCCGTCTCTCCCTCTCGGCCCCTCCTGAGGGAGGACGTAGCCGTATCACCGGAGGGGAGGAAGGAGAAGAAGAGAAGGAAGGAGAAAAAAGCGAAGAAGTCTCGTGACAGGGAGCAGGTTCGCTCAGAGAGGCTTCTCCTTTCCGTTAAAGGGTTAGTGGAGTCCATCCTTGATCAACGCCTTGGTCCGCCCACATCGGCACGTTCCGCGGAACCCTCCTCTCCGCTCCGCCTCCGGAGGTGGACGCCTGTTCACTCCCCGAGGCGCTCTCCTTCTCCCAGGTCCTCCCCCTCTAGGGAGTTCATTAACACAAGAGACCCTCCACTTATTCCTATCCTCCCGGAGGAGGTGGGGGATGACAGCGACCCTGTCCTTCCAGAGCCTAACCATCCAGTCTCTGACTCTGCGTCTAGACTGGAGGCAATTGCGGAATACACCGGTGTGGTGTTGGCGGAGGTGGACGATCAACCTTCTGCCGCTTCTAGGGCGAGAGGCAAGTCTTTCTGCCCTGAAGACTGTGTTCTCTCCCCTCGGAAAGTCCTCCCTCCGCACCGCTTCCTTGAAGCAGTCGCTAAGGAACTGAAGGAGGCTGTTGCCACCGCCGGACCAGGTCGCCTTACCCCTCAGCTCCTCCTCTCAGACAAACAGAGGATCAGGCTTCCAGTGGCGAACTCGCCCATTCCTTTAGATCCTCCCTCCTTGGATCCCGATATCTCTCGTGTTGCTTCTGCTGGGGTACCCCACAAGGTGTCGGACAATCACCTTATCCATTTGAACAAGGAGGCCAGATCCATTGTGGGGCTGAGCAACTATGTTGCTCACGCCTGCCAAGCTATGGCCACTTTCGCCAAGGAGGCAGGGATGGAACAGGGTGAGGAACCTCTGTATAGGGCATTTGGAGCGGTAGCTGGCGGAGTGGCACAAGTCACCCTGTCGGCTGCTAGGATTTCAGCTGCCATTACCAACCTCAGACGGGAAGGCTTCCTGGGGCGCACTAATCTCCCTCCGGAGATTAGGGACTCCCTCCGTCACGCCTCAGTGTCGGCAGACACCTTGTTCGCGGGGGAAATCCCAGAAGCTCTCCACACTCGCCATGAGATCCAGCAGCAGGACCTAACCAATCGGATCATGACGGGTGGCGGACCCTCAGCAGGCTCCACCCCCCGCAAGCGTCAGGGAGGTCCTCCAGCAGACCAATCCACTCCTAGGAAGCGGACAGGGAAGGTGGACTTTCGGTTCGGAGGTCGTGGCCGAGGACCCACGAACCAGTCCAACCAGCCCAGCCAGGCTAACCAGGGATTCCAAACCCCCAGCAAGGGCACTCCGCGGAAGCGGAACAAGGGCAAGTGGACGTCCAAGAAGAAGTGACTCTTGGTGCCCGCCAATCCTTCCGCCACCTATCATTCCTCCATTCGACGGACCCGTTGGCGGCCGCTTGAGCCTCTTTGTCCCAAACTGGCGTCAGCTAGGACTAGACCCATTCGTGTGTCGGATCCTGGAGCGTGGCTTCCGCATCCCGATCTCCTCTCCGCCCCCTCTAACCTGCTCTCCGGTGGAACGTCCGATGGACTCGGTCAGGTTCCAACTCACCTTAGAGCAGGTGGAGTCTCTAGTCTCCAAGGGGGCAGTTCAGGAAATCCCCCTCCAGGATCTGACTCCTGGGTTCTATTCCCCTGTTTTTGTCAGGCCCAAACGCAACTCGGGGAAATGGCGGCTGATTCACGACTTGAAGGAGTTCAACTCCTCCTACCTCGAACAGCCGCCATATTTTCGACTCTTGACTGTTCCATCAGTCATGCGGTTACTGGAGCCCTCGGACTACATGGTGTCCCTCGGCCTCCAGGATGCGTACCTGCACATCCCCATTCACTTGGCGGATTGCAGGTACCTCCGTTTCGTCCTGGGGGGCAGGCACTTTCAGTGGAATGTCCTCCCGTTCGGGATTTCCTCTGCCCCATGGCTGTTCACTCGTGTGACCCAACCCATCGTCCAGTTCCTCCACGAACTCCAGGTCCTTATGTACTTATAATTCCTTATGTACCTGGACGATGGGTTCGCTCACAACCCTTCGCCCTCCATTCTCGAGGCGCAACGGGACCTCGTCATCCACCTCCTTCGACGCCTAGGGTGGCTAGTGAACCTGGAGAAGTCGGACCTGGTACCAACCACCTCTCTCCAATACCTAGGTGCCATACTGGATACATTAGCCTTCAAGGCTTTTGTACCCAAGGAGCGGATGACCAGGCTAGCGCCCCTGATGACTCGGGCACTCTCAGAGCCCCTGTCCCTCAGGCAGTGGCAGCGGATATTGGGCCTCCTGACGTCAGCCCACGACCTAACCATAAGGGGGAGGTTGATGCTCCGACCTCTTCAGGTGTTCCTCAACGAGCACGTCAGGGAGACCCACTGTCTTCACCCAACGTCCTCATAGGAGTTCCCCTAAGGACACCTCTCCCGACCAGTCACCTTTTCGTGGACGCCTCCACCCAAGGATGGGGAGCTCACTTGGGGTCGGACCAGACGGCAGGTACCTGGTCGGCAGCCCAGCAGGACCGGCACATCAATGTACTGGAGTTGGACGCCGTATGACTTGCCATCCTCCATTGGTCCGTTCCCCTCAGGCACCAGACCTTACTGGTCCACACGGACAGCTCGGTCGCAGCCTGGACGATCAACCGTCAAGGCTCCACCAGAGCCACTCCTCTCCTAGACCTGACCCTCCGCCTGTTCGAACTGGTAGACAGGCTCTCACTGAGCATCCGTGCAGTTCACATTCCAGGAGCCAAGAACGTCCTGGCAGATGTTCTCTCCCGGCCGGACGCGCCTCCTTCGACAGAGTGGCAACTGAACCCGTGGACGTTTCAGTCCCTCTGTCTCCAGTTCGGCAGGCCCATGTTGCATCTGTTTGCCACCAGGCTGAACTGCCAGCTCCCGATCTATGTATCCCCCGTGCCGGACCCAGCGGCCTGGGCCGTTGACGCACTGTCGTTAGAGTGGGAAGGGATGGACGCTTATGCCTTCCCTCCCCCAGCGGTTCTAGCACAGGTAGTGGCCAAGCTTCAGACCACCAAGTCCATCAGACTGCTTCTGGTGGCTCCCATGTGGCCTGCCCGGCCCTGGTTCGTTCCCCTTCGCAGACTCTGTCTGCAGGATCCCGTTCAGATCCCTCACCGGAGGGACCTTCTCATAAGCAAGCCAAGCGGCCGTGTTCACGAAAACCCTCAGGTATTCGATCTGCACGTTTGGCTTGTATTCAAAGGGGGCTCAGGAACAGTGGATACTCCAAGCGAGTAGCCTCGGCCTTGGCTTCCTCACAGAGGAAAACCATGCAGAAGCTCTACGACTTCCAGTGGGGTTCCTTTTCCTCCTTCTGTGAAGACAACGGCGTGGAGGCCGGTTCTGCCACTCTTCCCCAGATAGCTGATTATCTGGTTCACTTGCGCAACGTTCGAGGGCTCAAGGCCTCCTCCATTAACACCAATCTGGCGGCCATCATGTCCGTTATAAGGAAGAGGTCGCCGGGACTGGACATTTCTGTACTGAGGGAGCTCATCAAGTCTTTCCGACAGGCGCGTCACGGTGAAGACCACCTTTCTAGTGGCCATGGCCTCGGCGGCCCGAATATCGGAGCTTCACGCTCTTCAGGCGGATCTCCTGAGATTTGAGGCCACGGATGGAGGATCTGCGTCCTTGGGCCTCGCCCCCGACTTCGTTTGCAAGAACCAACAGGCAGACGAACTGGGACGTACCTTCCACATCCCTTCCTTAGGGCCGTTGGTAGACCCGACGGAGGAGGGAGCACTCTCTCTCTGCCCTGTCAGGGCTCTCCGAGTGTATACCGACCGTACCCGCTCCCTTAGGCGGGGGCGGCGGAGGCTCTTCCTCCCTCACTCCCAGAGGAGCAAAAGGGAGATTGATCGGAGAGCTCTTGGGGTATACCTTCGGTCGGCCATCATAGAGGCCTACAAAGGCCAGGACAGACCTCTTCCGACTCGAACCAACCCACACGAGATCAGGGCCGTCTCGGCCACCATGGGTGGCGGACATCATGGCGGGCTGCTTCTGGAAGTCTGGCTTGGTGTTCGCCAACCACTATTTACGAACCCTCTCCAACGAGGATCTGGCGGGCATTTCAAGGCTAGGACCTTAAAGGGTCCTTACCCTTTAATTCGGCGCGGGGCTGCTCCTCTTTAGGCGGCCTACACTCCCCCGCCTCTCGTATGGTGCCAAGCTGGGGACCTCAGCTACACACCCTTTTTGCCTCAAATAAACTTTTCTGTTGCTTCTCTCCACTCCTTCAGTGTTGAGTTGTCTTTTCTCGTTTTGGGTTTCCCTTCCGGGGTTGTCGGCCGATCCCTCCTCCTTATCGGAGATGTCCGGACAGCGGTTGGTGTCCTACCCGCCCTCTAGTGCGGAGGCAGATGACGGTGGATCGCTCTCCTCAGGGTTTCTTGGTTCCTCTTTACGTAGAGACGCACGGGCGAGGTCTCGCGTCCACGCTCTCAGCCCTCCGCCTCTGTGCCATTCTGGGCATTGTTGGCTTTCTTACCTGATAAGTATGTAAAAAATATAACATTTTTGATTAAATGTCATTTTTTATACTTACCTGGTAGAAAGCCAACAGTCGGGAGTTCCCGCCCAGCCTCCCCTCCTGAGGGTTTTGTTGTCTGCCTCGCTGGGTAAGGGAATGACGTGTCCAGGTCATCTCATGACCTGGGTGACCTACCGCCCGTATGTTGACCTCGCATCTCTACTTTTTGTAGACTGTGTTATGAGAGAAATTGAGTAAGCGCCACTCACGTGGGCATTGTTGGATTTCTACCAGGTAAGTATAAAAAATGACATTTAATCAAAAATGTTATATAATATGAATTTTACCTAGAGTCTTATGCCCGAAGGCGGTGGCTCATGGGCCAATCTGGTAGATCAATTATTTATAATGCTTCTGCTGGAGTATATCATCTGAGTATCCTTGGTGCTGCAAGTCGGAGGCCCACTTGTTTTTAGCATTGTCGTTGTGATACTCTGTGGTGGGTGGGGAGCTCAGATGATGAACCATATTAAAGTAACTATGGCTTACACAACCCCCATTAAAAGAAACAAGCGTCAACTTGACAATAATGATGATGAACTACGACCGTCTATTCCGTCCGTTGAATACTGGCCACGATTCCTAGTGATCGAGACTCTTGACAAATCACCTTTCAAATTAAACCCATTTGCGGTATCTAAAGATATACATGGTATTGCAGGTGAGGTACGAAATATCAGACGACTGCGTTCAGGTTCCCTACTTGTAGAATGTAGCAGGAAACAGCAATCAACCAACCTGTTGTCAACTGAGCTCTTCCTTGGAGTCCGGGTTTCAGTTACTCCACACAAGACTCTGAACACGAGCAAAGGCATTGTTAGAGACTGAGATCAATTGTTTGCAGATATGACTGAGTTTGACATCGTATCAGAAATGAAAGACCAAGGGGTGACTTTTGTTAAAAGATTTACAACTCGGATAAACTCAGAAACACAACCTACTAACACATATCCTCTTCCACTTCTCTTCTCCAAGTATTCCAAAATCAGTAAGAGCAGGATATTGTAATATCAGTGTTGACACTTACATCCCCAACCCGCTTAGGTGTTTTAAGTGTCAGAAATATGGACACGGTGTAAATACTTGCACATTGTCTGTTGTGTGTGCTCACTGTGGTGAGAAAACACACACAACAGAAGATTGTGACAGTGATTATACAAAATGCACCAACTGCTCAGGCGATCATTCGTCATTTTCTAAACAGTGTCCAATTTTGAAAGAGCAAATGGAGATAAACAGAATAAAGTTTATTCAAAATATCTCCTTTTTTGAAGCAAAAAAATGCTAAAGAGATCTGATCTTCCAGAAAGTTATGCTACAGTAGCAAAAACATCATCTGACTCAAGCTCAAAAAGAACAAAATCATCCACAGGCTGCCAAACTACCTTGACTTGGGTAAATTGCGATTCTCCACAGCTTTTGTACCCTGCTATATCATCTCAGACTCAGGAATCACTTCCTAGTAGCGCAAAGTCGTCTTCTGATCACAAACCATCATCATCTCAGTCACTCTCGAAGTCTAAATCGACAGCCGACAGTCAGCAAACTGTTAAAAGTAAATCTAAGCCAAAGTCTGATGCTTCAAGACAACAAAGTGGCAGAGCTCCTAAAGGGTCACAAAATAGAATTCAATTGTTCAACAAATATGGGTCTCTTGAAGACATGGACGTTTCTGAAAACGTCCATTCTAGGGCACATAGCTTGTCGCCCTCCAAAAGAGTGCGGGGTAGATCCCCAATAAATCCCCCCAAAAGATAGTTTATTCCAATAATATTGTACAGTGGAATTGCAGAGGACTGAGGACTAATTTACATGAATTACAGCTTTTAGTCCAAGATTTTACACCTTCAGCCTTATGTCTCCAAGAGACATATTTAAAACAAACAGATACATTTAACCTTCGTCATTTTAATGCATATCATTGTTTTTCACCTCCGGGTGATAGGGCCACTGGCGGATCATCCATTCTAGTCAGACAAAACGTTATTCAAAGCCCTGTTCCACTTAATACTAATATGCAGACTGTTGCAGTGAGAATTACTTTACATGTAGCGTTTACGCTATGTTCTCTTTATATTTCGCCGTCTTCAACGTTTGCCAAAACTGATCTTCAGGCTCTGTATGACCAACTCCCGAAGCCCTGTATTATAATGGGAGATTTAAATGGACACAACCCACTCTGGGGTGGTGTAAATACAAACACTAAACGTAAATTGTTGGAGGACTTTTGTTCTGACAATGCCTTATGTATTTATAATGATGGTTCCAACACATATTTACACCCTGGTACAAGAACCTATTCTGCTCTCGACTTGTCATTGACAAATTCAGAACTATTAAATGAATTCGAATGGTCAGTCCACGATGACCCTGTGGAAGTGACCATTTTCCCATTATATTAAAAGCTGTAACTCCATCTAATGTTCCTCCATCATCAAGACGGAATTTCAAAAAGGCTAACTTGGCTTTATATGAAACACTGTGTGCTGAAAAACTTAAACCCGAACGTTTTATTGACGTTCCTGATGCTATTAAATCTTTTTCTGATGAAATGAATTCCATAGCTGATGAGTGTATACCAAATTCCTCTGTACTTCCACACATAAGAAAACCATGGTTCAACGATCAGTGCAAACAAGCTAGGAAGGCAAGGAAAAAGGCAGAACATTATTTCCGTCGCCATCCTATGGTACATAATTTAAATAAATTTAAATTTTTAAATGCTAAAGCACGGTGTACTTTTAAACAGAACAAACGCCAATCTTGGCAAAATTATGTGTCCAAAATAAATTCTCGGACACCCATGTCCAAGGTAGGGAACATGGTCCAGAAAATCAAAGGTAAAGGTACTAAATCTACTGTCCATCATCTTAAACATGGAGATCAATTGCTTACTGATAAATCAGATATTGCTAATAAACTAGGTGAAACCCTTGCTAAACACTCTTCCTCTTCAAATTATGTACCAAAGTTCCAGCAATATCAAAAACAAGAAGAAAAGAAAACTATTAATTTCAATTCTGATAATGGGGAAGATTATAATGAAACGTTTTCTATTCATGAACTCCATACTGCTCTTGATCAAGCTCATGACACTGCTACAGGAGCTGATAACATACATTATCAACTCCTGAAGCACTTACCAGAATCCTGCCTAGAAACTCTTCTCAATATTTTTGATGATATTTGGACATCGGGTAACTTTCCTCCCTCATGGCGTGACGCCATAGTAGTACCAATACCTAAACCTGGACGTGATCATACGGATCCGTCCAATTATCGACCTATTTCACTAACTAGCTGTGTTTGCAAGACCATGGAACGCATGATAAATAATCGACTTGTTTGGTACTTGGAAACAAATAATCTTATCACAGATATACAGTGTGGTTTCCGTAAAAACAGAAGTACTGTCGATCACTTAGTGCGACTGGAATCATTTATTAAAAACGCACTAATTAATAAACAACATGCTGTGTCAATCTTTTTTGATCTTGAAAAAGCATATGACACAACCTGGAAACATGGTATTTTGAGGGATTTACATGACTTTGGTTTGCGAGGTCGTTTGCCTCAATTTATTGCCTGAATTTATAACCAACTTTTTAAATGACAGACAATTCCAAGTCCGTGTGGGTTCTACCCTGTCTGATCATTACAATCAGGATCAGGGTCTTCCACAAGGCAGTATTTTGTCCGTCACTCTTTTTAGCATCAAGATCAACAGTTTATCAAAAGTTTTAAACGATTCAGTTGATGGATCGCTTTTCGTGGATGATATTAATATTTCTTGCCGAGGTAAAAATATGCATACTATTGAACGGCAACTGCAGTTGTGTTTAAACAAAATAAGTAAATGGTGTCTTGAAAACAGCTTTAAATTTTCGAAGTCCAAAACTAATTGTATACATTTTTGCAGAACATATAAGCCACATAAGGACCCTGAACTATCTCTAGATGGCACTCCCATCAAAGTTGTAAAGGAGGCCAAGTTCTTGGTATTATTTGTTGACTCACATTTAACGTTTCTACCACATATCAAATCCCTCAAAACTAAATGCCTGAAGGCACTTGACTTGTTGAAAGTCGTTTCAAATTCTCAATGGGGACGGGACCAAGCTACCCTCCTGCAACTTTATCGATCACTGATCCGGTCAAAACTTGATTATGGCTCCATTGCATATGGTGGAGCCTGTAAAAGCAACCTGAAACTTTTAGATTCTGTTCACCATCAAGGTCTAAGACTTTGTCTTGGCTCCTTCCGAACTTCACCTGTTGACAGCCTGTACGTTGAGGCCGATGAGCCATCTCTTGAGCAGCGACGTATCAAATTAGCTTTACAGTATGTAACAAAATTATATTCCAGTGAGTCAAACCCTGCATATAACTGTGTTTTCAGTCCTCTGTGTGAGAACTTATACAATATGAAATCTTCGCTTGTACCGCCTCTTGGTTTAAGAATTAAACCATTTCTTGCTGCTGCCGGCATTGAGCTGGAAAATATAGCTCCTTCCCGTCTTCTTTCTTCTTCTCCTGGGCAGTTGGTTAGGCCCCAACTGGACCTAACATTGACCACATTTAAAAAATCAGAAACTAATGAATTACAGTATAAACAAGAATATAATGAATTGAAACATAAATATAGCAGTTATAAATCGTTATTTACAGATGGGTCCAAGGACAGTGGCGCAGTAGCTTGTGCCACTGTCATTGGATCCAGAACAATATCTTCTAGATTACCAGACAACAGTTCTATTTTTACCGCTGAGGCTAACGCCATATTAACAGCTCTTAAATATATTCAAAGACGCCATAAACATAAACAATATATAATCTATTCAGAAGAAGCGGGACACCCAAGTAGGTATAAATAAACTACATGAAATAAAACCCTACATTGGTTATACATACTTGGGTTGTCAGTCCAGATTTGAAGAAGTCATTTTGCGACGATGTCGTATTGGCCATACAAGATACACTCATGCATACCTTTTAAAAGGTGAGGATCGTCCGTTTTGTATCCCTTGTGATGAGAGAGTCACGGTCAAGCATATCCTGCTTGACTGTGTTGAATTCTCCATCATAAGGGATAAGTATTTTTCTGTAAAAACTGTTAAGGATCTTTTTAACACAGTCAGCGCTCATTTAATTATTGGTTTTTTAAAAGAAATTGATTTCTTGGTTGAATTTTGGGTAATATGTTCTGTATATAAATGTGTTTTAATGATTGGTAGTTTAGGTTAGGAACTAGAATTGTTAGTGGCTGTACCCTCAAAGGGGGTTGAAGTATTGTAAAATTATTGTCCTCCTGAGAGGGTATGTAAGTCCAGAAACATTCCATGTAAATTTAAATCTACCAGGTTTTAATCGTAGTATTCTTGTTGTTTTAATTTTGGCTAGCATATTGTACACTCGCCATTAGCTGAAGGGATGGTGAAAATCCAACTAGGGTCCATGCAGGTAGCAAAGGTACTGTAAGTCCCCATGGTCCCTAGTTTGGTGATCTACCTTCAGTTGTTGGCGATCTATAGCCTGATTTTATAGTGTATTGTCCTAATGGTGATGTTGTTTTTAACTTTCCGTGCTAGTTTTAATTCCATTTGTGATATTCTAGTTGTTTGACTGTCCTTCGGTGACAGGTTGTATAGCAGACACATAATTAATTTTGATATTAGATGTTCTCGTCACGATATGGCTGAGATATTGCCGATGTGACGTTAAATTTTAACTCACTCACTCACTCACTCACTTTATTCTTTGAATCATGTTCCATACCTTTGTCATTGGCGTGCGTGAATTTATTTTACTAACGTAATTTCTCCACGATTGACGCTTATTGTTTGAAAGCCCGTTTAGCTTTGGCATTTAAATATTTTACTTTATCTAGATTATGTTCGATGGGGTGTCAGCGAAAATACTTTTCAGCTTTCCTTCTACACTTTCTGGCCTGTTTACATTCGTTATTGAACCACGGTTTACGAATGTGAGGAACTGCAGAGGACTTATAGTAAGAACAGACTGGTCAGCAAATTCCATTTAACTGAGCAGAAAACATCTCTATCGGGTCTGATATATTGATGAAATTTTCCGGTATTAATTTTTCCATACACAATGTTTCATATAAAGACCGATTTGCCTTATTAAATTTCCACCGTGAAAAAGGTGGGTCATCATCCGGGTTGATAGCTTTTAGGACATTTGGGAAGTGGTCACTTCCGCAAAGGTCATCATGAACAGACCAGTGAAATTCGTTGTAGACATTCGAATCAGCGCGGGACAGATCAAGTGCAGAACAGGATCCTGTACCAGGATGTAAATAGGTGTTTGATTCGTCGTTAAAAACACATAAGCTATTATCAGATATAAAATCCTCAATAACCTTGCCTTTATTGTTTGTACTTGTACTTCCCCATAGAGGGTTGTGCGCGTTCAAATCGCGCATGATAATACAGGGCTTTGGTAACTGATCATATAGATTCTGAAGATCAGTTTGTCGAAGAGCCGACGAGGGTGGATTGTACAAAAAGCATAGAGTGATCACTTTGTGCAAGCGGAGGCGAATAGCTACGGCTTGGAGATTTGTATTCAGGTGAACAGCGCTATGAATGATATCCTGTCTAACTAATATAGTTGAACCTCCAGTTGCCTTATCCCCTGGAGGAGAAAATGAATGATTTTTTAATTATTCTTAAGTCCTCTGCAGTTCCATTGTAATAGATTAGGTGAATAACCCAAGGTGGTTTAAATATCTAAGGAGCAGTAACAGGAGATACTGCTCTCCCTTTCTTTTTCGTTGAGTGACCACTTGAATGGCCACCAGCGCTCACACGGGTGGATACTTCAGTTTCCATATCTTCAAGCAATCCATATTTATTGTGAAGTAGCACAGTGTCTGCTTTTTCTTAATATCGTCTTTGGTACACTTTGACAGTTTAATTTGATGGGATTCTGTTTGTGTAGAAGATGTCATTACTGTTTCCGAAAGGGATGTTGGATGTTCCGATGTGGCCCATGTCAAATCAGTATGAGGAGGATCAGGCGTGGTCACTGCTGAAACATAAGATGGACGTTCAGCATTTTCAGGTATAAGTATCGGGATCATTGTCTGGCATCAGAATATCTGATTCGTTTCTCATATTTCAGTTTCTGCACACTGGCCTCATATTTCCACATGGGACAGTCTTTTGATGATCTTCCCATCATGATCAGATTCTCCACATCTGAAACAAGTCAATTTATTCTTACAAGAATTTTGCCCATGACCAAAGTTCTGGCAACTGAAACAACGTGTAGGGCGTGGAAGAAAAAGATCCACGGGGCGTGTCAAAAGTCAAAAGATATGTATCTGACGGAACAACACAGTCATCTTTACGATAAGGAAACCGCTTGACGTTAATGACACATTGACTTCTTAGCTCTGATACTATTCCTTCAATAGATTCATCAGCGAGGCTTCGGTCTCTATCGCGGATGAGACCCATAGAGAAATTAAGGGTTTTATGTGCAGAACAGGTAATTGGAGTGAATGAGTTAATATTTAACGTCATATCGGCAATATTTCAAGCCATATCGTGACGAGATTATTTAACACCGAAATGGATGATATGTATTTCATAAATAAACCTGTCAGCAAAGGACAGTAAAACAACTAGAATATCACAGTTACAGTTTAAAACTAGTGTGGAAAGTTAAAACTAATATTACTATTTGGACAACACAATATAAAACACGGGCTATATATCACCAACGACAGAAGGTAGATCACGATACTAGGGACCATGGGTCCCTTCAGCCGTCAGCCATTCAGGAAATCTAGCCATAAATTAAAAAGGCAGGTATTCCACGACTAGAAACTGTGGGACGTTTTGATGTACTTTGAATGTTTCTGGACTTACGTACCCTCTCAGGAGGACAATAATTTTACAGTACTTCAACCCCTCCTCGAAGATACAGCCACTAACACTCTAAGTTACTAATTCAAACTTCCAAGAATAAAATATTTAACTCTTTACAATTCATTTAGCAAATCTAAGTCTTTTAAAAATGCAATAATTAAATGAGAGCTAACATTATTAGCTATTATTATTATAACATGTAATTTATTTATACCTACCGGGGTATCCCACTTCTTCTGCATCAGATCACAAACGTAAGATCTTATTGTAGCTTTATAATCTGAGTATGGAATAAGATGTGGTGTGACAGATTTGTTGAGTGTTGCCTTCGCAGCAAGATCGGCCATTGTGTTACCAGAAATGCCTACGTGACTGGGTAACCAACAAAGGACGATATCGCACTGGCCAGTACCAAGATTATTATACAATTCAATAATTGCAATTACAAGTGGATGTTTATAAGAAATATTTTTAATAGCCTGAAGGCAAGAAAGAGAGTCTGAATAGATTATATACTGTTTATGTTTAGGGTGTCTTTGAATAAATTTAAGAGCTGTTAACATTACGTTTGCTTCAGCAGTAAAACTAGAGCTGTTATCTGGAATTCGAGAAGATATTTTTCTGGATCCAATGACAGTGGCAGAAGCAACTGCGCCACCATCCTTGGACCCATCTGTAAATAGGGATTTGTAATTGCTATATTTACTTTTCAATCGATTATATTCTTGTGTATATTGTGGTTCATTTGTTTTTGTAGTTAGCCTAACCAGTTGCCAAGAGCGAGAAGAAAGAAGTCGGGGAGGAGATATACTTTCTTGATTAACTGTTGATCTAAATTATAAATAAAGTGACGGACAAAATACTACCTTGTGGGACATCCTGATTGTAATGATCAGACAGGGTAGAACCTATGCGGACTTGAAATTGCATGAATTTTAAAAACTCTGATGTAAAAAGAGGCACACGGCCTCTCAATCCAAAGCCTTGTAAATCCTTCAAAATAGCATCCAGGTCGTGTCATATGCTTTGCCAAGATTAAAGAAAATTGATACAGCATGTTGTTTATTTACTATAGCATTTTTAACCAAGGATTATGCAGGTACCAGCTGATCAATGGTAGTACGATTCTTAGGAAACCACATTGAATATTTGTGATAAGATTATTGGTTTCAAGATACCAAACTAATTTATTATTCACCATACGTTCCAAGGTTTTACAGACACAGCCAGTGAGAGATATCGGTCTATAATTCGATGGATACGTATGATCCCTGGAAAGTTTTGGGATTGGGACTACTATAGCGCTACACCAGCTGTAATGTAATATGTAATAAAAACACTTCATTATAATCTTCATTATTTGGTTCAAAATTACGTTTTTTCTTTTCCTGTTGTTTCTTATATTTCTGAAATTCAGGGATATAATTTGCCGATGACGAGTTTTTGGCAAGTGTTTCGCCAATTTCATTTGCAATTTGAGATTTGTCAGTAATTAAAATATCACCACCTTTGAGATGGTGAATGACAGATTTTAAAACTTTAATTCTTTGAAGCATGTTCCATACTTTGGACATTGGCATGCGTGAATTAATTTTTGACATATAGTTCCTGCAAGATTGTCGCTTTCTTTGTTGAAAGGAACAAGACGCTTTCGCATTCAGTATTTTAAATCTGTTTAAGTTACGGACATTTGGGTGATGGCGGAAATATTTTTCTGCCTATTTCCTTGTTTTTCTAGCATTTTTAGTCGAAAACCATCGCTTTCGTACATGTGGAGTTGTAGAGGATCTTGGTATGCACTCATCAGCAATTACTTTTAAGACATCAGAAAATACCTGAATAGGATCAGCAGTATCACTGAAACATTCGGATCTTAGTTTAGATGTGCATTGACTTTGATATAAGGACCAGTCCGCCTTTGAAAATTCCATCTTGTATAAGACGAAGACTCAGTCGAAGAAGATTCAGATAATATCGTTGGAAAGTGGTCACTTCCACAGAGATGGTTATGAACTGACCATTCATTCATTAAGTAGAATAGAGTCTGCAAGAGACAAATCTAGAGAAGAGTAAGTACCAGTTGCAGGATGCCGATAAGTACTTGAATCATCATTGAGAATGCACAGGTCATTTTTTAAGATACAATTTAGTATTTTACCTTTAGTGTTAGTATTTGTTCCATACCAGAGTGGACTGTGACCATTATGATCACCCATTTTAATGCATGGACGGGATCGGGTGGTTAGACTCGCTGACTTGGTTGTCACATGTCATCGGTTCCCATTTGCACAGATCGATGCTCATGTTGTTGGTCCTGGATTGTCTGGTGCAGACTCGATTATTCACAGACCGCCGCCATATAGCTGGAATATTGCTAAGTGTGGCGTAAAACTAAACTCACTCACTCACTATAATGCATGATCATAGAAAGCTTCAAGATCAGTCAGGTGAAGTGTTGAAGAAGGCAGAATATATAGTGAGCATGATGTAAGGACAACATGAAGTGTAAGTCTCACTGCAACGGCTTGGAGATTAGTTGTAAGTGGTACGTGGCTGTGGATAACATTCTGCTTAACAAGGATTGAAGACCCACCAGTGACCCTATGACCCCAAGGTGAGAAATAATGATCTGAATCGTAGTGACCAACGCGACTAATATGGAGTTGGTTACGCGTTGTACACGCGTGCAAGGGGAATGAATATATAGGGCAATTGTGTACCATTAAATACTGTCAGTATTATCTTTCAAGTGAATATATTATTTAACAGAAAGATGCCACGAAGCTTGAGCTCAACAAACCCATCTAGTATTTACATGTTGTTATACAATGAATTAAGTAGTTTGTTTACATGGTTATACCTTCAAATCGCAATAATCTGATAGTCAGTCACTTCAATAATTGATATGCAAGACTATTTATGTCCTAGATACATTACAGTACACCAGTTCGAAGGAACATAAGATTCTTAAAAGAACTTTTGTTGTTATGGAGTGAGTGAGTGAGTTAATATTTAACGTCACATCGGCAATATTTCAGCCATATCGTGACGAGAACATTTCTATATTGAAATGAAACATGTATACATTATAAACACCTGTCGTCAAAGGACAGTAAAACAACTAGAATATCACAGTTACAATTAAAACTAGTGTGGAGAGTTAAAACGAATACCACTATTTGGACAATACAATATAAAATACGGGCTGTAGATCGCCAACAACTGAAGGTAGATCACCATACTAGGGACCATGGGGACTTACATTACTTTTGCTACCTGCATGGACCCTAGCTGGATTTACACCATCCCCTCAGCCGTTGGTGATTGTAGGAAAATGTAGCCGAAATTTAAAATGACAAAAATACTACGATTAAAAATTGGTCAGTTTAGATTTCACTTTGAAAGTTTTGGGACTTACGTATCCTCTCAGGGGGACAATAATTTTACGCTACTTTAACCCCCTTTGAGGGTACAGCCACGAACAATCGCAGTTGACAATTCTTACCACCATGGTTAAAATATCAGCTTTCTATTTACAAAACATATTATTCAAAATTTATGTAATAATTCTATTTTCTTTAAAAATTCAATAATTAAATGATAATTAACATTAAAAAGATCCTTCATTGTTTTGACATTAAAATATTTATCCCTTGTGATGGCAAAATCGATACAGTCAAGCAAGATATGCTTGACCGTGATTCCATCATCACAAGGGATACAAAACGGAGGATCCTCACCTTGAAGTATATATTCGTGAGTGTATCTAGTATGGCCAATGCGACATCGTCGCATAACAACCTCCTCTAATCTGGACTGACAACCCAAGAAGGTGTAACCGATATAGGGTTTTATGGCATGCAATTTATTTATGCCTACTTGAGTGTCCCACTTCTTCTGCATCAGATCCCTGATATAAGATCTTATTGTAGCTTTATAATCTGAGTATGGGATAAGAAATCGGCCATTGTATTACCAGAGATTCCGACATGGCTTGGTAACCAGCAAAAGACGATGTCGCACTGGCCAGTAGCAAGATCATTGTATAATTCGATGTAATTCGTAAGTGTATGTTGAGAAGACAAATTTTTAATAGCCAAGACAAGAAAGAGAATCCGAAAATATTGTGTAATGGTTATATTTAGGTTGCTTATTAATATATTTAAGAGCCGTGAGTATGGCATTAGCTTCTGCCGTGAAAATAGAGCTATTGTTGGGTAATCGGGAAGATATTACTCTAGATCCAATAACAGTGGCACAAGCCACTGCATCACCATCCTTGGATCCATCTGTATATAAGAATTTGTATACGTCATATTTACTTTTCAACTGATTAAATTCCTGTTTATATTGAAGGTCATTAGTTTCAGATATTTTAAATGTGGTCAGTGTTAGGTCAACTTGTGGTCTCACCAATTGCCAAGGAGGGGAAGAAAGGAGTCGAGAAGGAGATATACCATCCAGATCAATGCCGGCAGCAGCAATCAGTGATTTAGTTCGTACTCCAAGAGGCGGAACTAGAGAAGACGTTTTGTTGTACAAATCCTCATAAAGAGGATTAAATATACAGTTATATGCAGGGTTTGACTTGGTAGAATATAGTTTTGTGATATATTGTAAGGAACGTTTTGTACGGCGATGTCTTAGAGTTGGCTCATCAGCTTCTACATAAAGACTTTCAACAGGAGAAGTTCGGAAAGATCCAAGACACAATCTAAGACCTTGGTGATGAACAGAATCTAATAATTTAAGATTACTTTTGCAGGCTCCACCTTAAATTATGGAACCATAATCGAGTTTAGAACGGACGAGTGATCTGTATAAGTGGAGAAGGGTCGTTTGGTCCCCTCCCCACTTGGAGTTTGAAACAACCTTTAATAAATGAAGTGCCTTCAGACATTTAGCCCTCAGAGATTTAATATGAGGTAAGAAAGTAAGATGTTGATCAAATATCAATCCTAGAAATTTAGCTTCCTTTACAATTTTAATTGGAGTACCTGCAAGATGCAATTCTGGGTCTCTGTGTGGCTTATATTTCCGACAGAAATGGATGCAATTGGTTTTAGTTTTTGAAAATTTAAAACCATTTTGTTCTGACCAATCATTAATTTTATTTAGACACATCTGTAATTGTCTCTCAATCGTGTGCCTATTTCTACCACGACATGACACATTAAAATCATCTACAAATAATGACCCATCAATGGATTCATTTAAAACTTTAGATAAGCTGTTTATTTTTATGCTGAATAACGTTACCGATAATACACTACCTTGTGGTACACCTTGGTCTTGATCGAAAATGTCAGACATGGTGGAGCCCACACGTACCTGAAATTGCCTATCTGCTAAAAACTGAGATATAAATTGACACAAACGGCCTCTCAAACCCATTCCATGAAGATCTTTTAAAATTCCATACTTCCAGGTCGTATCATAAGCTTTTTTTAAATCGAAAAATATGGATACGGCATGTTGTTTTTTGATGATAGCATCCTTTACAAACGTTTCCAATCTAACCAAATGGTCTATAGTACTTCTATTTTTTCTGAAACTACATTGAATATTTGTTATAAGATTATTTGTTTCAAGGTACCATATCAGTCGGTTATTGACCATTCTCTCCATGGTCTTACATAAACAGCTGGTAAGAGATATTGGCCTATAACTAGAAGGGTCTGTATGATCCTGGCCAGGTTTAGGTACAGGAATGACGACAGCATTCCGCCACGAAGAAAGAAAAGTCCCTGTAGTCCATATATGGTCAAAGATACATAATAACACTTCAAGACAAGTGTCAGGTAAATGTTTCAATAACTGATAATGAATATTATCACCCCCTGTTGCTGTATCAGGTGCTTGCCCTAAAGCAGTGCGCAATTCATGTAAGGAGAAAACTTCATTATAATCCTCACCGTTATCAGAAGTGAAATTTAGTTTCTTTTTTTCTTCCTGGTTTTTAAATTTCTGAAATTTTGGTGTGTAGTTTGATGAGGAAGAGTGTTTAGCTAACGATTCTCCAAGTTTGTTTGGGATATCTGCTGTATCTGTTAGTAATGTGTTACCCTCCTTCAGATGGTGAACATGAGATCCGGAACCTTTTCCTTTAATTTTTTGTATCATATTCTAAACTTTAGACATTGGAGTTCTAGAACTGAGTTTAGATACATACGTCTGCCAAGACTGGCGTTTCGATTGTCTGAAGATACGTCGGGCTTTAGCATTTGATATCTTGAATTTGTTTAAATTGTGGACTGTAGGGTGATTACGGAAATATTTTTCTGCCTTCCTCCTGGCTTTTCTAGCTAGTTTACAGTCGTCAGTGTACCATGGTTTACGTATATGTGGATTTGTAGAGGATTTAGGAATAGTTTCATTTGCAATTGCCAGTAGTGCTTCTGAAAAGATTTCAGTCGGATCAGAAGTATTCAAAATTAATTCTGGTGTAATTGTACGTAAGCATAATGTCTCAAATGAAGACCAATTTGCCTTTGTAAAATTATATCTTGTCGAAGGTGGAATATCGGCTGGATGAATGAATGAAAGTATAGTTGGAAAGTGGTCACTTCCACAAAGGTCATGATGAACTGACCATTCGAATTCGGTGAGTAGTCTTGAATCTGTCAATGACAAATCAAGTGAGGAATATGTGCCTGTAGCAGGGTGTAGATATGTATTTGAATCATCATTAAAAATACATAAGTCATTATTTGTAAAAAAATCTTCTAGGACCTTGCCCTTAGTGTTTGTGTGTAGACCACCCCAGAGCGGATTGTGGCCATTCAGATCACCCATGATGACACACGGTTTAGGTAATTGATAATATAATGACTGAAGATCAGATTGATGAAGACCAGAAGAAGAAAGAATGTACAACGAACACAGTGTAAACACCACATTTAATGTAATTCGAATGGCAACAGCCTGGAGATTACTGTTCAGTTTGACAGGGCTGTGGATCACTCCCTCTCTCACCAAGATAGAAGATCCTCCAGTGGCCCTTTCGCCTGGGGGAGAAAAACAATGATATGAGTTGTACTGACGTAATTTTATTGTATCTGTCTGCTTTAAATATGTTTCCTGCAGACAGAAAGCTGATGGTTTGTAGTCTTGGACCAGCAATTGTAAATCATTAAAATTTGTTTTAAATCCTCTACAATTCCACTGAATTAAAGGTTGTGAACTATTCATCTCTTTGGCGGATTGACTGGAGATCTGGCACGCCCATTTCTTTTAGGCGATAGACTAGTTGTTTTCTGAAAACATCCATCCGTTCCAGTGATCCAAACTTGTTGTAAAGTTTCACAGGATCATTTGACCCTTTGGATATCCTCTCGGTCTGTTTGTTGCGAGAGAGAGAGAGTCAATTTTATGTCTTGCTAACGCATTCCTTTCTTTCCTAGATTGGGAGTTTGGTGATGAATCATTATGTGATCCTGATCTCTGCGGAGGTGTCACAGAAGTAGGTTCTGAAGAATCAGAAATCTGTTCAGCTGGGAATGGATCTGCTGTCTGCGTAAAAGACTCAGATGAAGAGTAGGGCTCAGGATTTACAGAACTGATCCATGTCAAATCTGTTTGATACTGAACTGTTGCTGAGGAAACTGTTGGCTTTTTGAGAACGGAAGCATATGTTCCAGTCTGGTCTGCATTGGATACCAGTTTCTTTGCTCCTGTGTAAGAAATATTTTTTGTACATTTTATTTTACTTATTTCCATTTCTTTTTTCCATACTGGGCAGGCTTTGCTCGATGATGAGTGTGCTCCAGAACAATTCTGGCACTTTTTAACATCACTGGTACAATCTTCTGCAACATGGGACGTTTGGCTACAGTGTGCGCACGTGATTTTGTTCTTACACGAATTATACCCATGACCAAATTTTTGACATTTAAAGCATCTCAATGGGCTTGGTATGTACATTTCAACATGCAAGTTGCAGTACCCTGCTTTAACTGATTTTGGCGCCGTTGGAGATGAAAAAGAGAATAAGTAAGTGTTTGTTTTGAACGTTTCAGTGCCTTGTCGCCTGGTAAATCGTTTCACAAACGTAATCCCTTGATCATGCATTTCTGAAACTATATCAAACTCTGACATGTCATCAAAGAGTCGATCACGATCTCTTATGATGCCTTTGCTGGTGTTCAATGATCTATGAGGAGATACTGACACTGATATACCGACAAGTTCCTCGATTGACATTAGGTTCATGGCTTGCTGTCGCCTGGCACATTCAATGAGAATAGATCCATTCCTCAGACGTTTGATAGTTTTTACATCACCTGCAATTCCATAAATTCCCTTAGCAACCGCAAAAGGGTTTAATCTGATTGGTGTCTTATCAGGTGTTTCCATCACCAAGAATCGGGGCCAATACTCCACTGATTTTGATATAGGAATCATATCATCATTCTCTGAATCAACTTCCAGTGTACGTTTTGATTTTTTTATGGGGGTTGGAAAAGCCATGGTTGTATGATTAAGTTTCGTCATCTCTACTCCCCACCCGCCACCGAGTGCTAATAAAGGCGATATCCTATTGCCTGTGGATGTCCATCAGACAGATACCAGGGATATAGAGATGATATACACCAGTAGTAAGGCCTATCAGTTTGGCCCATGAGCCATCGCCTTCTGGCACTGGCATCTAGGCAAATTTTCACAAAATTGAAAATTGATTTATTATCTTATACACAAAATAGAACATTTCAACATTGCATCCAAATAGAACCAAGCCAAAATATGATAGAGCAATGAAATTTAGTGCTCAGGGCTCAGCATGACCAGCCGATTGGTTGAACCGGGCCCATTCAACCTCCCGTCTAGGTGAAGTAAGGGTCGAAGGGGTGTGTTGAGCAAAGGGAACGCGGTCACAGGCCCCCAGTGCCCTCAACCCCCAGACTCCCGTCCTCCACCGACACAGGGCCGCAACCCACGGCAAACGTGTTGGTGGACCAAATATCCCCCCGGGTCCACTACGGGGGTGTCGGCGAGCTCTTGGCGTTACCCAGCACCCACCACGAGGAGGTGGCTCGCCACGGGTGCCTTGTTGTTATGGAAAATGAATTAGTTGTAGTGACTCGGTTTAAAAAGTTATATTCCTCACAAAATAAAATGAGTAAGACGTAGTTTCAGTGTAATATCTTAGTCAATCACAACAACGATTTTTGCCAACGTTTCAGTGAAAGGTAAATTTTCACAGAATACATAACCTTCAGTGTCTTTCAAATTGATTTATCTAATAACATTGGCAACATCACCGGAACACAACCACCCTGCAAAATAACATGCCAAATGTCTGTATTACTGTGTTTGACACTCCCAAAAAGCACCCTAACCAGTGTAAACCTACCGGTAATCATTCCTCTGGTACAACAAGGGAGTCCTAACTTAATTCTTATGGACGATAAAGCCTCCGACAGAGTTGTTATCAATGTTGTTTAAACTAAACACATCACTGTTCTACAAGGCAAGATTTTGTCTGTCTCATTGTATAGTAATAAATCAAAAGTTTATCGATGGTTGTAAGCGGTTCAACTGATGGGTCACTTTTTGTGGATGACTTTAATATTTCTTGTTGTGGTAAAAATATGCACAATATTGAACGGCAACTACAGATGTGTTAAAATAAAATGAATAAATGGTGTTCAGAAAATTTAAAGCCGTTTTCTAAATACAAAACTATTTGCGTGCATTTTTGCTGTATGTATACAAACAACATAAAGACCCCGAGCTATTTTTAAAGGGTACACATATCAAGGTTGTAAAGGAGACCAAGTTTCTGTATCCCATGTGCGACTCACACTTGATGGTTTAGCCGCATATTAAATCCCTTAAAGCCAAATGCCCGAAGACACTTGATTGGTTAAAGGTTATGTCTAATACAAAGTGGTGAGAGGAACAAGCTACAACTGAAGGTGGATCTCCATACTAAGGACCTTCACACATTGTACCCATACGTGGAATGGAACCAGAGTCTCCTTTCCAGCTTTAGTGAGTGTGTGTGATTTAAGATCTAAAGTGACGAATCCTAGTTTTAGATTTACAACATACTTTAAACTCTTGCCAACGAATGACAGTGAAATTACTAGAGAATCACAATTAGAGAATTAAAACTGGCAAGTAGCTTTAGAAATAAGACAACTCGTGCAGACAATACTATATAAGAAACTAAAGATCTCCAGCAACTGAAGGTATTCATGAAAGAACTAAATGAAGTATGTGTATCAATAACAGGTATGTATCTTTTATGTATCGCCCATATCGATTTCTACCCTTAACGCATGACATAAAAACCCTATGCATTAGTTGGCGCAGACCTTGAGGCAGTTCAGGTAGTTTCATATCGTCACGTGGGCCCTCACAAAGATGCTCTGTGCCATTATTCATTCTCCAGTGAGGTGACCTCCTACCAGTTGGATAGTTACCTCTGAACACTTCACGATGTTGCTGGTGTGTTCAAATAGCGGCATGCAGGCTGCTTTAATATCACTTGTATACTTTATAGTTGTGCTGCCAACATGCAGCGCGTGGGAATGTGCACTTCAGTTGACAGAGAAGATGAAGAGCAGATCTGTCGTCTTGAGAAATATTGACTTGAAGTTGTGTCAAACTGAATGTATTGGATATTCTAGCATCTTTGCATCCTGTCGGTGGTCAAGTAGGGGATCGAAGAAGATTGAGAATGATAAGGGCAGAGTAAGTTATGTTCATGTCATGTGCATGACTACATATGCTTATTACTCTCTCACTCCCCTCACATCCTCCCTCCTTTCTTCTCTCTCATGTGCAGATGTACGTTGTGAATGTGTGTGACGGATGAGTAACAGAGCTTCAGACTGTGTTGATGTATTTCGGTGTGTGTACTGTGTATCGTCTGTCGGGTGATCATTTTGTATGTTGCGTCGTGGTATGTAGATCTGTACCGGTGTTTGTGTTTGTGTGTGTTGAGGTTTCCAGTGGATTGTCCTTATATCAACCATTTAGCTATGAGGCTAAGTTCGGATAGTTGATCAGCTGATTTTTCTTCTTATAAAATGCATATTCATTACATTATTATTTGCGAGCAGATAGCGTATTAGTAAAAAAATTATAAGCATCCACACTGCATAGTTACAACTTATGGCACAGAAATAGATGTCTTTAAAGTGCACAGCCTCCTCTGGCGGCTGAATGGCGTCACCAAGCCACATAACCAGTTTGAAAGGCTCTCTCAAGCCATCAGACTTCTGGTTTCTACGATACATCAAGTCGCGTGACCAATCTCAAGGTGCAAGTTAGTAGGTTTAGCTCATTAATCACCAAATGTATGGATGAGGTCAAAGGTCAGAAAGGACAAAGGTCAGTCTTGTATAACGTTGTGCAAATGCAATTCATTGAGCCTTATAGAAGCCAAATCAATACATACTAATGAATGCACATGTGTGAAAGTCGTTAGTACGTTCTAGATTTGCACAGGCTATTCAATGAAACCTGGAAATATATATTCCAAGAAATATAACTTCTGAATTAAAACCAGAGTACCTTCAACCATAAGTGTCATTCAAGATGTTAGTTTGGGCGGACTTTATCTTTGAATACACCCTTTATACCGTTTACCTGAAAGAGAAATAAACAAGGAAGAAAAAGACGATGTCCTATTGGTCAGTAGCAAGATCTTTAAACAATTCAGTAATTTCTGTTAAAGTGAGTGAGTGAGTTAATATTCAACGTCACATCCGCAATATTTCAGTCAAATCGTGATCGGGAACATAACGTTGAAATGGAATATATGAGTAGTATCAAAACCTGTAGACAAAGGACAGTAAAACAACTAGAATATCGCAATATGAATTGAAACTAGCATGGAAAGTTAAAACTAATATCACTATTGAGACAATACAACATAAAAAACTGACTATAGATTACCACACTATGGACCATGGGGACTTACTGTACCTTTAGTACATACATGGATCCCAGTAAGATTTACACCATCCCTTCAGTTGGTGGCGATTGTACGAAACGTTATCCAAATTAAAATATCATGAATACTATGATAAAAAAACCTGGTAGGCTTAAATTTATAGCAAATGTTTTGGGACTTACGTACCCTCTCAGGAGGACAATAATTTTACATTACTACAGCCACTAACAATTCAAGTTACTAATCTAAGGTAACAATATTTAAAATACATCTATTTACTCAAAGTTCAACCAAAAAATCAATGTCTTCTAAAAAGGTAATAACTAAATGAGAAGCAACAGTGGTAAAAAGAACCATAATGCTTTGACATTGAAATTTCTATCCCTTGTGATAGAGAATTCAACACAGTTAAGCAGGATATGCTTGACCGTGACTCTCTCATCACAAAGGATACAAAACGGAGGATCCTCACCTTTTAACAGGTACTTATGGGTATATCTTGTATGACCAATACGACATCGTCGCATGATGACCTCTTCAAATCTGGACTGAGAACCCAAGTAGGTATAACCAATATAGGGTTTTATTTCATGTAGTTTATTGGTACCTACTTGGGTGTCCCACTTCTTCTGCATCAGAGGACGGATATAAGATCTAATGGTGGCTTCGTAATCACTGTAAGGAATAAGAAGTGGTGTCACAGATTTGTTGAGTGCTGATTTAGCAGCAAGGTCAGCCAATGTGTTACCAGAGATTCCTACATGGCTGGGTAACCAACAGAAGACGATGTCGTATTGGCCAGTGGCAAGATCATTATACAATCAAATAATTTGTATTAAAAGTGGATGTTTGCAAGAAATATTTTTAATAGCTTGAAGGCAAGAAAGAGAGTTGGAATGGATTATATTCTGTTTACGTTTAGGGTGTCTCTCAACATATTTAAGAGCTGTTAATATGGCATTAGCTTCTGCTGTAAAAATAGAACTATTATTTGGTAATCTAGAAGATATTGTTCTGGATCCAATGACAGTGGCACAAGCCACTGCGCCACCGTCCTTGGATCCATCTGTAAATAAGCATATGTAACTGCTATATTTATGTTTTATTTGATTATATTTTTGTTTATACTGTTATACGTACCAACTGCCAAGGAGGAGAAGAAAAAAGACGTGAAGGAGCTATATTTTCCAGCTAGATGCAGCAAGAAATGGCTTAATTCTGAGCCCAAGAGGCGGAACAAGGGAAGACTTTGTGTTATACAAATCCTCATAAAGAGGATTAAGACACAATCAAATGCAGGATTTGACTCATTAGAAGGTAATTTTGTGACGTATTGTAAAGGCAGTTTTATACAACGTTGGTTAAGAGAGGGCTCATCAGCTTCGACATAAAGACTGTCAATAGGAGAGGTTCAAAACGAACCAAGACAAAGTCTTAGACCTTGGTGATGGATAGAATCAAGTCGTTTTAGGTTGCTTTGGCAGGCTCCACCATATACAATGGAACCATAATCAAATTTCGATGGCACGAGTGATCTATATAGGTGAAGGAGGGTAGTCTGATGCCCTCCCCATTTTGAGTGAGAAACAACCGTTAATAAACCGAGAGCCTTCAAGCATTTGGATTTTAAGGACTTAATATGCGGCAAAAAGGTCGAATGTGAATCGAAAATAAGTTCCATGAACTTAGCCTCCTTGTCAACTTTGATAAGGGTACCACTATAGTCCTGGGTCTTTATGGGGTTTATATTTACGGCAGAAGTGATCGACAGTACTTCTATTTTTACGGAAACCACATTCTATAACTGTCATAAGGTTATTTGTTTCCAAGTACCAAACAAGTCGATTACTTACACAGCTAGTTAGTGAAATCAGTCGATAAATGGACGGATCCGTATCATCACGTCTAGGTTTAAGTATTGTAACTTCTATAGCATCACGCCACGAAGAAGGAAAAGCAGTAAGGAGTTCATGAATAGAAAACGTTTCATCATAATCTTCCCCATTATCAGAATTGAAATTAATAGTTTTCTTTTCTTGTTGTGTTTGATATTGCTGAAATTTAGGTATATAATTAGAAGAGGAAGAATGTTCAGCGAGTGTTTTGCCCAGTTTAATTGCAATATCTGATTTATCAGCAAGTAATTGATTTCCACGTTTAAGATGATGGACAGTAGATTTAGTATTTTTACCTTTAAGTTTCTGGACCATGTTCCATACCTTGGACATTGATGTCCGAGAATTTATTTTGGATACATAATTTTGCCAAGATTGGCGTTATTCTGTTTAAAAGTATGCCGTGTTTCAGCATTTAAAATTTTAAATTTATTTAAATCATGCACCATAGGATGGCGACGGAAATAATGTTCTGCTTTTTTCCTTGCCTTCCTAGCTTGTTTCCATTCACTGCTGAACCATGGTTTTTGAATATGTGGAACTGCAGAGGAATTCCGTATACACGCATCAGCTATGGAATTCAGTACATCTGAGAAATATTTAATAGCATCAGGAACGTCAATAAAACGTTCGGGTTTAAGTTTTTCAGAACACAGTGTTTCATATAAAGCACAGATAGCCTTTTTAAAATTCCATTTTGATGATGGAGGCACATCAGATGGAGTTACAGATTTTAGTACAGTGGGAAAATGGTCACTTCCACAGAGGTAATCGTGGACTGACCATTCAAACTTATTGAGTCGTTCTGAATTGTGAGTGACAAGTCGAGAGCAGAATAGATCCCTGCACCAGGGTGTAAATATGTGTTGAACCATCATCATAAATACGATCCGATCAAGCATATCCAGCTTAACTGTGTTGAATTCTCCATCATAAGGGATAAATATTTCAATGTAAAAACAATTAAGGATCTTTTTAACCCAGTAAGTTCTCATTTAATTCTTGGATTTTTAAAAGAAACTGATTTCATCTTTGAATTTTGATGATTATATTCTGTAGATAGCTGCATTTGAATTCATGGTAGTTTAGATTAGTACCTTGAAGTGATAGTGGCTGTAGCCTCAGAGTGGGTTGAAGTACCGTAAAATTATTGTCCTCCTGAGAGGGTACGTAAGTCCCAAAACATTTCGTGTACGTTTATACTTCCACTGTTTTAATCGTAGTGTATGTGTATTTATAATTTTTGGCTAGATGTGACTAAAATGCAAACAGCTGAGATGATGTAAATCCAACTAGGGTCCCTGCATTTACCAAAGGTACTGTAAGTCCCCATGGTCGCTAGTATGGTGATCTACCTTCGGTTGTTGGCAATCTATAGCCTGATTTTCTGTTGTATTGTCCGAATAGTGATATTGTTTTTAACTTTCCACACTAGTTTTAATCATATTTGTGATATGCTAGTTCTTTTACTGTCCCTCGTTGACAGGTTTTTACAGTACCCACATATTCATTTCGGTATTAAACGTTGTCGTCACGATATGGCTGAGATATTGCCGATGTGACGTTAAATATTAACTCAATCACTCACTCACTTTAAATAACGTTTTGTCTGTCTAGAATGGATGATCCGCCAGTGGCCCTATCACCCGGAGGGGAAAAACAATGATATGCATTAAAATGACGAAGGTCACATTATCTGTTTGTTTTAAATATGTCCTTAATCCTCTGCAGTTCCACTGTACAATATTATTGAAATAAACTATCTTTTGGGGGGATTTATTGGGGATCTAGCCCGCACTCTTTAAGAGGGCGACAAGCTATGTGCCTTAGAATGGACGTTTTCAGAAACAACTGAATTTTGTTTTGTGACCCTTTCGAGGCTCTACCACCTGGTTTTTTTCAAAGGATCTGGCCATTTAGGTTTAGTTTTAACTGTTTCTGAAGATTTTGGAGTTGATTGAGAAGATGACTCATGATCAGAGGATGCTACTGATTGGATTTGAGACGAAAGTGACTCTGGCGTTTGAGTAGATATTGTGTTGATTTTGTTATACTTGCTTCCGACGGTGTTTTAGTTATGGAAGCATAGCTTTCTTTAGGTTCAGAACTTTGGACCAGTTTTTTGGCATCTGCATAACTAATGTTTCGGGTGAATTTTAGTTTGTTGATCTTCATGTGATAGTTCCAGACAGGACATTCTTTAGAAAACGAAGAATGGGCACCAGTGCAGTTGGTACATTTCTCAAGTTTACTGTCACAATCTTCTGTTGTATGTGCCTTTTCACCACAGTGAGCACAAACAACAGACAATGTGCAGTTATTCACCCCATGGTCCAGTTTTTTGCATTTGAAGCATCGAAGAGGGTTTGGAATGTACATTTCAACGTTGATGTTACAGTATCCTGTTTTTAGTGATTTTTGGAACATTTGAAGAAGAGAAAGAGAACAAATATGTATTTGTGTTTACAGTAGCATCATTTCTACGGGTTGTAAAACGTTTCACATAAAGGACACCTTTATCTGAGGCGATGTCAAGATCTGACGTGTCAGCAAACAAACGTTCACGGTCCCTGACAATTCCTTTGCTCATGTTAAGTGTTTTGTGAGCCGAGATCGTAACTAGAATGCCGACAAAAGATTTAATACTCATACGATTGGTGGCTTGCTGCCTTTTTGCACGCTCAACCAGAAGGACACCGGTAGGTAATCGCCTAATGCTATTAACATCACCAGCGATGCCTTGTATACCTTTAGCTACGGCAAAAGATTAAAGTCTTTTATATGTTAATGGTCAAAAGTGTATGAAAACCCCTAAAGGTTTATCGTTCTTTTAAAGTGAAAAAAGGCCCAACTGAAAGCTCGAATGAATATTGCGCACCTCCACTGTAGAACACTATCAGAAACAGACTATAAAATTGTGGCGCATTGCCACATGTGTTCGCTCACTAGCGTTCATACAAGAACTGACTCAAACACTGGAAGGGTAATAGACCACGAGAATCTGGGTAGAATTCATACAGGCGTTGTTTTCGGCCGCGATACAGGATCATGTCTTGACCGCATCTCGGCTCTCATCATGTAAGAGCTGTACATGCATGGTCCCCAACCATTTCCAACCGGAAGTATTTATAGATATGTAGCCGGAAATATTTGAAGATATCTTGAAACCGTTACAATTCAAGATATATTTCATATAATTCATTTCAAGATATCTCAAATTCAATTCAAGATATCTCTAAAGCAATTCAAGATATCAGTAATAGCAAGAATTGAAGATATCAATATTTGAATTAGAGATATCTCTAGTTGATTTGAAGATATCTGTAATACATTTGTGGATATGTACCGATCACCTCAAGATATCTTCCAAGAGCTCGCCGACATCACCGTTGAGATATCAATCATTCTATTTTGGATATGTGAAATTAATCAGAGATATCTTCAACTATTTACAGATATCTTTAAATCAGTATTGATATCTTTAAATATAATGCAGATATCTTTAAAACAATTGAAGACATCTGTAATTCCTGAATAAATGTGAAAATGGCTTGCTATAGCGAACCCACGGCAAACGGGCTGGTGGACTATATGTCCCTGGGTCCACAACGGTGATGTCGGCGAGCTCTTGGCGTTACCCAGCACCCACCATGAGGAGGTACCTCGCCACTGGTGCCATTTCTGTTAAAAGTGGATGATAAGTTTTAAATAGCCCAAAGACAAGAAAGAGATTCTGAATAGATTATATACTGTTTATGTTTAGTATATCTTTGAATATATTCAAGAGCCATTAGTATTTCATTTCCCTCAGGTGTGACAATAGGGCGGTTGTCCGGTAATGTGGAAGATATTGTTCAGGATCCAGTGACAGAGGGACAAGTCACCTTGGACCCATTTGTAAATAAGGATTTGTAATGTCCATATTTAATTTTTGATTCTTCATATTCTTGTTTATATTGTAGTTGCTCGCCAAGCCCCGTTGCGGACCTGGGGGCATATTTGGCCCACCAACCCGTTAACCGTGGGTTGTGGCCTTGTGTTGGTGGAGGAGAGGATCCTGGTGGTTGAGAGCATGGGAGCAGAACCAATGTTCCTATTGCTCAACACACCACTTCGACCCTTACTTCACCTAGACGGGTGGTTGAATGGGCCTGGTTCAACTAATACCCTCGTCGCACCAAGCCCTGAGCATTACATTTTGTAATGTTATAACAATTTTGAATTTTTTATGCTATTTTTAAGACTTGGCAATATTTAGAATTTGCAATATTTCAAATAGTCTCACATTTTTGCTTAGAGTTATATGGCCCAGAAGGCGGTGATTCATGGGCCAATCTAGTGGAATAATTAACCTTTTAATATTTCTGATAAAGTATATCATCCGGGAATCCTTGGTGCTGCAAGCTGGAGACCCGCTTGCTCAAGCATTGTACCTAAGATACTCCGTGATGGGTGGGGAGCTCGGATGATGAAATATATATATATATATATATAAAATAACCCTGGCGTATGAAAGCCCCATAAAAAACGAAACGTCTCCTTGAAGATCATACTGATACTGAAATTAGACTTTCCAAACCAATTGAATATTGGCCACGTTTTCTAGTTGTTGATTCTGAAGATATAACACCCTTGAAATGTAACCTTTTGCTGTGTCTAAGGGTATCCATGGCATTGCTGGGGATGTAAAGAATATCAGAAGATTACGTTCTGGTGCACTCTTGATTGAGTGTACCAAAAAGCAACAATCAACCAACCTGTTGAACACTAAGACATTTGTCGGCATTCCCGTCACCATCATGGCACACAAAATACTCAACACGAGTAAGGGATTTGTACGGGGCGGTGATAGATTACTCGCTGACATGTCAGAATTAGATATTGTCTCTGAAATGAAAGATCAGGGTGTTCTTTATATTAAACGGTTCTCAACTCGCAAAAAACAATGCAACTATTATTACCAATACTTATCTGTTTTCCTTTTCCCCACCTCTGCTCCAAGATCACTCAAGACCGGCTATTGCAATATAAATGTCGACACAAACACATGCATTCCAAATCCTCTCAGATGCTTCAAATGCCAAAAATTCGGACATGGTGTAAATACTTCTACATTGCCTGTTGTGTGTGGTCGCTGTGGTGAAAAGACACACACAACAGAGGATTGTGACAGTTCTGTTACAAAATGCACCAACTGCTCAGGGAATCACCCATCTTATTCAAAAGAGTGTACTGTTTTGAAACAGCAAATGGAAATGAATAAATTAAAGTTCACACAAAACACCAGCTTTGCTGATGCAAAGAGACAAGTAGTAAGCTTAGAACAAACAGAAAGCTATGCTTCCATTGCCAGAAGAACGTCGGAAACAACATCTAGAGTACTTCCAATATCCACTAGCTGTTAGACAAACTTGACTTCGGTTAAGGCGGATCCCCCTAACCTTTTCTCACCCGCTACATCTACTCAAAGATGAGATTCACTTCACCTGGTACCTGTCCACTCCTGTACCTCTCCACTCCAGTACAATTACAAACGTCCCCTAATCTAGAACAATGTTCTCTGTCATCGGCAAAGTCTGAGCAAAAGCTCACTAAAACCAAAGGTAAACAGCAAACTTCTTTTTAAAAAAACTCATTGGGAGAGCCCTGAAAGGGTTACAAAATAAAATTCAGTTATTCAACAAATACAGATCGCTTGAGCATATTGGCGTGTGTGAAAACGTCCGTTCTAGCGTACACAGCTTGTCGTCCACCAAAAAAGTGCGAGGTAGATCACACACACCCCACGCGCGAAAAGATAGGTTATCAGAATAGTCTTTCACAGTGGAATTGCGGAGGACTAAAGACTAATTTTAATGAGTTGCAGCTCTTAGTCCAGGACTTAGCACCATCAGCTACTTGTCTGCAGGAGACCTATTTAAAAGAGACACTTACTTTTCACCTGCGTCATTACAAGGAATATTATTGTTTTCCACCTCCGGGTGACAGGGCCACGTGAAGGTCTTCCATCCTAGTCTTCAGGCCGTTGCAGTGCGAGTAACTTCGTACATTGCGTTTACATTATCCTCTATCTATATTTCTCCCTCTTCAACGGTTCACGAAACCGACCTTTAAGCTCTGTATAATCAACTTCCGAAGCCCTAAAGGTAAATTACTAGAGGAGCTTTGTTCTGACAATGATTTATGTATTTATGATGATGGTTCCAACACATATTTACACCCTTGTGCAGGAACCTATTCTGCTCTCGACTTGTCACTCACAAATTCTGAACTACTCAATAAATTTGAATGATCAGTCAACAATTACCTCTCTGGACCTGTGTGGAAGTGACCATTTCTCTACTATACTAAAACCTGTGACTCCATCAGATGTACCTCCATCATCAAGGCGGGATTTTAAAAGGCTAACTGGACTTTGTTTGCAACACTGTGTTCTGAAAAACTTAAACCTGACCGTTTTGTTCACGCTCCTGATGCTATTAAATGTTTTTCGGATGAACTGAATTCCATAGCTGATGAGTGTATACCTACGGAAGCGTATTAGGGCCACGGTGAAAAAATATTTTGGTGTCACTATCTCCTACGTAGGACATACTATCACCTACGTAGGACTTAGTATCTCCTACGCAGGAGATAGTAAGTCCTACTTAAGAGATAGTGACACCCAAAAAAATTTTTTGACCGTGGCCCTAATAGGCAGCCGTATATAACAAATTCCTCTGCAGTTCCACATATTCGAAAACCATGGTCCAACGATGACTGCAAACAAGCTAGGAAGGCAAGGAAAAAAGTGGAACATTATTTCCGTCACCATCTTATAGTGCATAATTTGAAGAAATTTAAAATTTTAAATGCTAGAGCACGGCGTACTTTTAAAAAGAACAAACGCCAATCTTGGTAAAATTACGTATCCAAAATAAATTCTCGGACATCAATGTCCAAGGTATGGAACATGGTCCAGAAAACCAAAGGTAAAGGTACTAAATCTACTGTCCATCATCTTAAGCATGGAGATCAATTACTTACTGATAAATCAGATATTGCAAACAGACTCTCGCTAAACATTCTTCCTCTTCTAATTATATGCCTAAATTCCAACAAAATCACATAAGGACCCAGAACTATCTCTAGATGGCACTCCCATCAAAGTTGTAAAGCAGGCCAAGTTCATGGGCCTAACCTTTGGCTCCCACATAACATTTGTGCTTCATATCAAGTCAATTAAAACTAAACGCCTGGAGTCTCTTGACTTGTTGAAAGTTGTTTCTAGCTCAAAGTAGGGAGGGGATCAAACTACCCTCTTACACCTATATCAATCACTGGTCCTTTCAAAACTAGATTATGGTTCCATATGTGATATAGTATTCCCAGAAATTATTGAGAATCATGTTGCGTCATGTAACTCATTACGTTTATTAACTTCTGGCGTTTTACTTACATAAACATGCTAAAACATCATCCTTTTACAGTCTCAGTCTTGTTTTAGTACTTTGTTAGACCTCCTCGCTCAGCAAAGCATGCCTGAATACGCCTAGGCACACTACCAATCAAAGTTTGTAGGTAATCGTGTGACAGGGTATCCCAATATTGGACCACCTCGGCCTTCATATCTTCAATATTTCTCAGTCCCTTCTGGTTTATTCTGTCCTTCATGACTCCCCACACATTCTCATTTGGGTTTAGGTCTGGGCTGTAACTGGGTCAGTCTAAAACTTGAACATTTTCGCCCGACAACCACTGTTTCGTGTAGCGCGCAGTGTGTTTTGGGTCATTATCATGCTGGAAAATCCAATCATCTTCATACAATGTTTGTGCTGTCGGAAGAAGGTGATCATTTAGAATGTCAGCGTATCTTTCTTTTGTCAAGTTTCCCGTGAAAACACACAATGGCATCACTCCGCGAGCCGATATGCCACCCCACATGTGAAACTTCGGGCTATGTTTTGGTCGCTGGTAGATAGGTTTGACAGTATCTTTGGTCCAAATTTTCACACGATTAGGGAAAGCCAAAGAGAACTTTCATCCGAAAACATTATCCCAATCTTGATTTTCATAAGCCCGACACCAGTTTAAACGTTTTTCCTTTTGTGCATCTTTCATCAATGGCGAGGGAATTCCACGTTTTTTCACCCAATTAAGTCTCTGTAATTCCTGCCTAACTGTTTCATTGCATTCCTGAGGACTTCCTCTGCTAATCATTTCATTTCTGATGTTCTCAACACTTTTCAATTTGCCCCTATTCACAATCTGCCCAAGTCTTCGGCGATCCACAACACTGAATTTCCTAGGCCGACCTGCCCCTGCTTTGTGCTCTATCCCGGTTCCTGTTTGAATATTCTTCAAAGTTCTGTATACTGTAGACAGAGGAATACCATGTCTACAAGCTAACACTTTAGCATCAGCCTCACCCCTTTCAAAATCATCTAGAATGAGCTTTCTTTTCTCTTTTGCTGTAAATTCTGCCATGTCAACACAGGAAGCCGTCTGCTCAGACAAGGGAGATAACTCTTGACATAATGAGCTGCCTTCTAAGCCTTCAAGAGTTGTCTCCCTTATTTAGTATGCTTAGTGCATAGTGAAAGCCCTTTTTCCAATCTTAGCATCATTAGAAAAAAACAAAACAAAGATTTTCTCAATAATTTCTGGGAACACTGTATTTGGGATGTCACTTTCTCGGTAAAGTACAAATTCTAGTACTTTTGAGTCCCATCCGGGATTCGAGCCCGCACCCTCAGAGTCCGGCACCTAATCGCCAGCACACAAAGTCAGCCGCCTAACCCGCTCAGCCACCGGAAATTCCACTAATTAGTCTGACTCTGAGGGTGTGGGTTTGATGGGATGGCATATGTTTCTAAATTGCACCATGTAATCATAGCTTTCGCCCATGGGAGCCGTACCAATTCAGACTTCTCCGAGGGGTACACAAAGTACGCAGTCTAGACTACCAGTTGTCCGATTTTCATTTTTGTGGAAGTCACGGTGGCTGAGCGGGCATTTGACCACTTTCTAAATGGCGTCGTGTAATCATAGATTATGGCTCCATTGTATATGGTGGAGCCTGTAAAAGCTACCTGAAACTTGTTGATTCTGTCCATCACCAAGGTTTAAAGCTTTGTCTTGGGTCCTTTAGAACTTCACCTGTAGAGAACCTGTATGTTGAGGCTGATGAACCTTGAGCAGCGACGTATAAAATTACCTTTACAGTATCTGACAAAACTATATTCCAACCCTGCATATAACTGTGATTTCAATCCTCTGTATTAGGATTTATAGCGGAGGAGGGATCCTGGTAGTTGAGGGCAATAGGGCTTGCAAACTCGTTCGTGTTGCTCAATACACCACTTCGGCCCTGACTTCACCTAGACGGGTGGTTGACTTTTACTCTCGGTCTTGGCGTATTTGTTCATTGAGCTTTACTGATTTTAAAATGTATTTTTGAAGTTCTGAACTTTTGCCTAGAGTTTTATGCCCAGAAAGCGGTGGCTCATGGGCCATTCTGGTAGATTAATTATTTATAATTCTTCTGCTGGAGTATATCATCCGGGTACCCTTGGTCCTACAAGCTGGAGGGCCGCTTGCTTTAGCATTGTCCTTATGATACACCGTGGTGGGTGGGGAGCTCGGATGATGAACCACATTACACTAACCATGGCTTATGAAACTCCAACAGAAAAAACGTCCACTTGATATCGACCCTATTGATACTGACCATAGACCGTCTGCATCGATTTAGTATTGGCTGCGTTTCATTGTGATTGAGACTCCTGACAAGACACCGATATAGCTTAACCCCTTTGCTGTATCCAAGGGTATTCAAGGTATTGCAGGAGATGTGAAAAACATTAAACGTTTACGTTCGGGTGCGCTGTTAACTGAATGCGGGAAGAAACAACAATCTACCAACCTGATGAACAGCAAATCTTTTGTGGGAATTCCGGTCACGATCTCCGCACAAAACCTTGAACACGAGTAAAGATATCGTTAGAGATCGGGATCAATTGTTTGATGATATGTGGGACCGTGATATAGGATCTGAAATGAAAGAACAAAGTGTGCTCTATGTCAAGCGCTTTTCAACTCGGAGAAACAACGAAACCATCAAAACGAATATGTACCTGTTTACTTCTTCATCTCTAAATGCGCCCAAAAAATCAGTCAAGGTAGGCTACTGTAACATTCCCGTTATTACCTACAACCCCTACCCGCTGAGGTGTTTTCAATGCCAGAATATGGACACGGTGTAAATACTTGTCTGTTGTGTGTAGCTCTAAAACAACATCAACCACAGGCTGGCAAACCACCTTGGTAAATTGCGATTCTCCAAAGCTTTTGTACCCTGCTGTATCATCTCAGACTTCCTACTACATCAAAGTCTTCTTCTGATCACAAAGCATCATCTCAGTCACACTCAAAGTCTCAATCGACAGCTGATAGTCAATAGACTGTGAAAAGTAAACCGAAGCCAAAGCCTGATACTTCAAAAGAACAAAGTGGCAGAGCTCCTAAAGGGTCACAAAACAAAATCCAATTGTTCAATAAATACGGGTCTCTTGAAGACATGGACATTTCTGAAAACGTCCATTCTAGGGCACATAACTTGTCGCCCTCCGAAAGAGTGCGGGGTAGATCTGGCGGGCCACTGACGGATCATCCATTCTAGACAGACAAAACGTTAATCAAAGCCCTGTTTCACTTAATACTAATATGCAGGCATTGAGAATTACTTTACTTTATATGTAGCGTTTACGCTATGCTCTCTTTATATTTCGCCGTCTTCCACGTTTGCCAAACTGATCTTCAAGCTTTATATGACCAACCCCCAAAGGCCTGTATTATAATGGGAGATTGAAATGGACACAACTCACTCTGGGGTGGTGTAACTACAAACGCTAAAGGTAAATTACTAGAGGAGCTTTGTTCTGACAATTATTTATGTATTTATAATGATGGTTCCAACACATATTTACACCCTTGTACAGGCATCTATACTGCTCTCGACTTGTCACTCACAAATTCAGAACTACTGAATGAATTCGAATGGTCAGTCCACGATGACCTCTGTGGAAGTGACCATTTTCCTACTATACTAAAATCTGTAACTCCATCTGATGTACCTCCATCATCAAAGCGGGATTTTAAAACGGCTAACTTGGCTTTATATGAAACACTGCGTTCTTAAAAACTTAAACCCGAACGTTTCATTGGCATTCCTGATGCTGTTAAGTGCTTTTGTGATGAACTGAATTCCATAGCTGATGAGTGCATACCAAATTCCTCTGCTGTTCCACATATTCAAAAACCATGGTTCAACGATGACTGCAAACAAGCTAGGAAGGCAAGGAAAAAAGCAGAACATTATTTCCGTCGCCATCCTATGGTGCATAATTATAATTATATACCTAAATTTCAGCAATATAAAAATCAACAAGAAAAGAAAACTATTTTTTTCAATTCTGATAATGGGGAAGATTATAATGAAACGTTTTGTATTCATGAACGCCATACTCCTCTTGATCAAGCTCATGACACTGCCACAGGATCTGATAACATACATATTATCAACTCCTGAAGCACTTACCAGAATCCTGTTTCGCGTCACTGTTATATATGAAGGGTTCGGGGCAACAAGGTGATAACCCTCAAAACTAATTTTCTAAGGTTTTTATGACTAGTGGGTGTCAAGAGGCAGATCTGTCATTCCAGAAGAGTTAGCTCTCCTACCCCTGAAGGTCTTGACAATAGAGCATGCCTGCTTTTATGATAAGGCACCGATTCCCATAGTTGGTTCGGGAAAAGTGTGACAACCCACAAAACATGGCGGAGGGAACCTGTTCACAAGAAGAAACTTTCCAGCGCATCATCTCTGATCTGGATAGTGATGACAGCAGCCAGGACCCAAATTATGAACAAATATCTAGTGAATCAGGATCAGAAACTTCAGAAGTGGTAAGTCACTTTTTTCATGAATTTTTTTTTATGTTTTTTATGAGGGTTATTGTGGTTTTGCTGAACAATCACACCAAATGAAACAGCTCTAATAACTTTAATTCCAGGAGTTTAAGGATTGTTCAGAATGTGCTAAACCATGTCTTTTAAAGTAGTTAAATCACTAAAAGTTTATTATTAAGGTTCTTATCAAGTTTGTCTTCAATCCAAACTGATTGGGTTGTCATGTTCTTCCCGAAAAAAATCTATACATATGTGAGGGTTGTCACTTTTCAGGGAATTACAACATATAGTTTTATTGTAACAGAGCTTTAATGATGTTGGACATTCCATTTTAAAATATTGTTATATTCCTTCCAGATCAATCTGCTTCATTTGCCAAAAGAGGTTCTTGTAAAGATCCTGAAATATGTTACTATAGAAGATCTTCTACAAAAAGTCATACTCGTTTCCAAAAAAATACACAGAGTTGTGAATGATAAAAGCATTCTGTGGAAATGTTTTGAAGACTTTTCAGTTGATGTCATGTGTTTTAATGAAGATATATTCAGAAATGTCATGAAACATTCAGCAAGGTTTAAGTATTTTGAGCTACCACATGCAGAATTCCATTTTGAGCATGACATATACAATGCAATATTTTCTTGTCAGCTATCAAAATTAAAGAATATGCATACATTGAACCTTACAGAAACACCAATTACGAGGGTTGGCTGAAACGTTCTAAGCCACACTGTGAAAAAAAAGTTACAAAGTCCACGTTTGTAATTTATTTTTCTACATAGTCCCCTTCCAAGTTCACACACTTTTGCCAGCAATGCTGCAAGGCCCGAATCCCGGTCAGGAAGAAATCTTCTTCAGCTACCCTACAAAATTAGTCACAGCGGAAATGACGTCATCATTACTTGCAAAATGGCGACCGGCGAGTTCCTTTTTCATTTTGGGGAACAGGTGGAAGTCAGAAGGAGCCAAATCAGGTGAATAAGGAGGATGGTCAATGAGTTCAAAGCCACAATCGCGGATTGTTGACATGGCCACCACCGATTTGTGAACAGGCGCATTGTCTTGGTGGAAGAGGACACCTTTAGCGATCATCCCTCATCGTTTGGCTTTGACTGCTTCTCGCAACTGGTTCAGTAGATCAGCATAGTATCTGCCGTTGACCTTTGACCTTTTTCAAGATAATCAATGAGCAGAATACCCCTGGAATCCCAAAAGACTGATGCCATCACCTTTCCAGCTGAAGGAACAGACTTGGCTTTCTTCGGAGCTGGTGAATCAGGATGCTTCCACTGTTTTGACTGTAGTTTTGTTTCTGGTTGAAAGTGATGTATCCAGGTCTCATCCATGGTTACAAATGTGCCACAAAATCATCGGGATCTGCTTCAATACGACGCAAATTGTCAAGGGACGTCTGGAAACTGACACTTTTCTGTTCTGCTGTCAAGGGCTTTGGCACCCATCTTGCAGAAACTTTAGTCATTCCTAATTCATTGGTGATAATATGCTCAACCCTCTCATGAGAGATGCCCACTACACTAGCAATATGTCGAGTAGTCAATCGTCGATCATCCTCAACATATCGAGCACTCGCGTGATGTTTTCTGGAGTGGTTGCTGTTGAAGGCCTTCCTGAGCGTGGGTCATCATCATGACTTTGTCTGCCACGCTTAAATTCTGCAGCCCACTTCTTTAATGAAGGAGCATTATCCCCTAGAGTGGAGACCATGTCAGCATGTATCTGTGTTGGGGACATCCCTTTCTTTTGCAAGTACTTGATGACTGCCCTGTATTCAGTTTTTGTCCATTTCTGATGATTTCAGAGGGTAGGTTTACCAAAAGAGCTGTAGTTGAGATAAAACTATTAGTACGTTTGGAGTTCTTGTGTCTATGATTCACTAAATGATTGTCCTCATTGGTGGCAAACACCTGTCTCTACCTGGTGGGGAAAAACCACTCAGGCTGAGAACGTTTCAGTCAACCCTCGTACTTCTCTTCAGTTTCTTCCACAAATGAAAAACTGAAGGGTTTTGGAATTAAGTGGATGTAGAAATCTTGCAAGTGCAGAATTTCTTAACATTGGGACATGTCAAAATTTGGACTTTTTGTATGTCAGTTTTACCCAAGTGAACGCTTCTGATCTTTGTTCTGTAGTGAAGCCTGGTCTGCTGCATTTAGATGCTGCACAAATTGTGTTCACGATCACCCAATTGCGGTTTATTTTTGATAAAACCTATCACTCTGGAATGTCGTCCATGCTTGTGTCTCTTCACCCACATAGCTCAACTGAAGATCTTGTTCATTTACGGAACAGTTTCATAGATTGTGATATTGATATCTTTGACAAACATTAATTTGTTTACAGGAGGATCGTGGAAAGTCTCAGAAACGTAAAAGAAGGAAAAGGAAACGAGAGATTAATAGGGAAAGAAGAGATGGAGGTAAAAGTTATAAGCACAGCAAAACATATGAAAGAGTCTATCCTGCAAAATCTGTTGGAACCAATTGTGAATGTCCAAAAAATGTGCTTTGAAGAGATTGGGCAACAGAAGATTGATGATATTTTTGCAGGCTTTGTGGTTTATTGCTCTGTAGTGTACAGTATACAAAGTGCTGAGAGTCAGTGTTGTTTACAAGAAGGCTTTTCTGTCTATTCATGGGCTGCAGAGGAACAGAGGTAGAGAGGACAACGTTGTGAAAACTATTAGAGATGGACATAGGTCTCCAATCATGGATAGAAGGGGTAAACATGGAAACAGAGCAAATGCCTATTCAACAGAAAAGATTGAACATGTCAAAGAACATATCCAGAGCATTCCGAAATATTCAAGTCATTACAGCAGGAGAGACAATCCTAACAGAGTTTATCTCAGCATGGACTACACCATTCTTTCCTGTTACCAGAAGTACGCTGATGAATACTGTGTGAAGAATGGACTTCAACCAGTTTCTAAATAGAAATACAAGCGAATTTTCACTGAAGATGTTGACATTGGATTCCACAAGCCAAAGACAGATACATGCACGACTTGTGATGAATTACTGATAAAAATAACAGATGCCGTTGACAAAAAGGATGAAGATACTATTTCCCAACTGAAGCAGGAACAGGAACTTCATCAGAGAAAGGCACAAGCTGGTCAGGATGACATCAAGCAGCAGTCGAAAATGCATATCATGTCATTACTTTTGATTTGCAGCAAGCGTTGCCTACACCAAAGCTATCCTCAGGACCTGCCTTTTGCAAGCGTAAAGTGAGTACTTATAACTTGAACGTCCACGACTGCAAGTCAGATATTGGGTTTTGCTATGTGTGGGACGAAAGCGAAACTGGGCGTGGGTCGGAGGAAATAGGAAGCTGTCTACCTAAACACATTGAGACAAACGACATTCGTGGCAATCTTATTGCAATTTCGGACAACAGTGGCGGACAAAACAAGAATTGGACAATCCAATTTATGTGGCTGTATTATATAGCCACAGGGCGGTTCGACAAGGTTGAGCATCATTTCCCCCTGATTGCGCATAGTATGCTACCATCTGATCGTGACTTTGGACTGGTTGAAAATTATGTCCGTAAACATGTCTAGCAAGTTTACACACCCTGCCACTGGAGAGAAGTGATTACTAAATCAGCACAAAGTCTGAAAGTTGTTGAAATGTCCAGCAATGATTTTGTGATATTGACGGATCTCAAGGTATACTTTGCTATAAAGCAGAAAACCAGTGATGGACCCCTTGTGAATTTCAAAGTGTCGTTCGCTTCAGAATGACAGCTGAACAATTTGGTAACATAGAGGCAAGTCCAAAATTTACTAGTGATGGTTGGAATACCATTTCCGTAGGTCAAAGGGGGAAAGGACAACGTGAGGTTGCTGCAATTCAGTTCAAACCGAAGTACAAAGATCCTAGACCTCTAGATCAACAGAAAGTAGCAGATGTCATCAGCCTCTTGCCATACATCCCACCTGGGCATTCTGGTTACTTCAAAAATCTGAAATCAATCAGAAACAGGGATGCCAGGGATGACGATAATGACAATTTCTGTATCGAGTGAGATTAACACTAACCAATCAGTGTAACTCTGAGTTGATAATCACATTATCCAATCCAGCCAGACTCAGCTTGTTCCAATGTTCTAAATCACTACTTAAAAAGCTGTGTTGCTGTTGAATTTATTTTTTATGGTTGACAAAATTGTAGACCAGATTAAAGATTAGTATACAGTTTCAGTCAATGTACAATAAAAAAACTGCAGTGTAATGTATAGTGTATTGTATACTGTAATGACTGCTCCACTACTTTGGCATCATTGTCGTATTGCTGTTTGGGTTTGTTAGTTGTGTTAGTCATGTTGAATGACAGACTGAGGTCTTTTATGAAAGGTCCTAAATGCCGTGGGGACGACACGATCTGTTACTCCACTGTCATGTTGCTGTTACGGTTCATAATCAGTTTCTCCGACATCATTGGCTTATTGCTGTTTAGGTTATTGTTTGTGTTAATCATCTGTATTACAGGTCCTGAGTGCCACAGGAACGACACAATCTGTTACTAATCTGTTGCGTTGTTGTCAAGGTTCGTTTGAGAAGACATTCCGTTTGTATTCCCTAGCAAATAAATTATTTTATTTTGGAAATTTGTGGTTATTCTACATGTTACTATCTAGAGGATGATCACAAGTTCTTCCTTCACAATTCTCTATCAACACAAAAACAAGTTTCATCTTTTTCAATGGTCAATATACTTTATCACTCAAAACCATCGGCAATAACGTGACAACCCACGTTCGGCAAATCAATGATTAGCCACGTGCATTTATTGCATATTGCACACATAAGTTAATACAATCATTATTTGTTATGCAATTAGAACAATGTACAACTCCCACAAATAAGACGAGTAGCTTGTTTACGCGATGATACAAACCGTTTTCAAAAAGAGACCAATCCTGATTTCATGTAAACTGCCAAACTTCAAAACTCGATTCTCTCAAAAGTAAAAATATGTGGGTTATCAACGTTTCCCTCAGTTTATTCGCAATATCTGAATTTTCAGTAAGTAATTGATCTCCATGTTTAAGATGATGGACAGTAGATTTAGTACCCTTAATTTTCTGGACCATGTTCTATACCTTGGACATGGGTGTCCGAGAATCTATTTTAGATACATAATTTGGCGTTTATTCTGTTTAAAAGCACGCCGTGCTTTAGCATTTAAAATTTTAAATTTATTTAAATTATGCATCATAGGATGGGGACGGAAATAGTGTTCTGCTTTTTTTCCTTGCCTTCTTAGCTTGTTTGCACTCGTCGTTGAACCATGGTTTTTGAATATGTGAAACTACAGAGGAATTTGGTATATACTCATCAGCTATGGCGGTCAATTTCTCAGAAAAGTAGTTAATAGCATCAGGAACGTCAATAAAACGTTCGGGTTTAAGTTTTTCAGAACACAGTGTTTCATATAAAGCAAAGTTAGACCTTATAAATTCCGCCTTGATGATGGAGGAACATCAGATGGCGTTACAGATTTAAATATAGTAGGAAAATGGTCACTTCCACAGAGGTCATCGTGGACTGACCATTCGAATTCATTTAGTGGTTCTGAATTTGTGAGTGACAAGTCGAGAGCAGAATACGTCCCTGTACCAGGGTGTAAATAAGTGCTAGAACCATCATTATAAATACATAAATCATTGTCAGAACAAAAGTCCTCCAACAATTTACCTTTAGTGTTTGTAGTTACGCTACCCCAGAGTGAGTTGTGCCCAATTAAATCTCCCGTTATAATACAGGGCTTCGGGAGTTGGTCATATAGAGCTTGAAGATCAGTTTTGGCAAACGTGGAAGACGGCGAAATATAAAGAGAGCATAGCGTAAACGCTACATGTAAAGTAATTCTCACTGCAACAGGATGCATATTAGTATTAAGTGAAACAGGGCTATGAATAACGTTTTGTCTGACCAGAATGGATGATCTGCCAGTGGTCCTATCACCCGGAGGTGAAAAACAATGATATGCATGTCTTGGAGACATATCGCTGAAGGTGTAAAATCTTGGACTAATAGCTGTAATTTATGTAAATTATTCCTCAATCCTCTGCAGTTCCACTGTACAATATTATTGGAATAAACTATCTTTTTTCAGAAACGTCCATGTCTTCAAGAGACCCGTATTTATTGCGCAATTGAATTTTGTTCTGTGACCCTTTAGGAGCTCTGCCACTTTGTTGTTTTGAAGCATCAGGCTTTGGCTTAGGTTTACTTTTCACCGTCTCTTGACTATCAGCTGTGGATTGAGAATTTGAGAGTGACTGAGATGATGATTTGTGATCAGAAGAAGACTTTGAGGTACTAGGAAGTGATTCCTCAGTCTAAGATGATATAGCAGGGTACAAAAGCTGTGGAGAATCGCAATTTACCCAAGTCAAGGTAGTTTGGCACCCTGTGGTTGATGTTGTTTTAGAGCTAGACTCCAAGGATGTTTTTGCTACTGTAGCATACCTTCTGAAAGTTCAGATCTCTTTACCAGTTTTTATTCCTCTGTAAAAGAGATATTTTGTGTAAATTTTATTTTATTGATCTCCATTTGCTCCTTCCAAATTGGACACTGTTTAGAAAACGAAGAATGGTCGCCTGAGCAATTGGTGCATTTTTTATAATCACTGTTACAATCGTCTGTTGTGTGTGTCTTCTCACCACAGTGAGCACACACAACAGACAATGTGCAAGTAGTTACACCGTGTCCATATTTCTGGCATTTAAAACACCTTAGCAGGTTGGGGATGTATGTGTCAACCTGAATGTTACAGTAGCCTGCCTTCACTGATTTGGGAGCATTAGGTCTTGAAAAAGGAAACAGATACGTGTTACGTGTTCGTTTTGATGGTTTCACTGTTTCTCCGAGTTGAAAAGCGCTTGACGTATTGTACACTTTGGTCCTTCATTTCAGATCCTATATCAAGTTTCGACATATCATGAAACAATCGGTCTCGATCTCTAATGATACCTTTGCTTGAGTTCAAGGTTTTGTGAGCAGACACCGTGACCGGAATGCCCACGAAAGATTTCATGTTCTGCAAATTAGTTGCTTGCTGCTTGCTCCCCATGGACCCTAGTATGGTGATCTACCTTCTGTCATTGGTGATATACAGCCCGTGTTATATATTGTGTTGTCCAAAGAGTAATATTAGTTTTAACTTTCCACACTAGTTTTAAATTGTAACTGTGATATTCTAGTTGTTTTACTGTCCTTTGCCGACAGGTTTATTTATGAAGTACATATCATCCATTTCAGTGAAATATTGCCGATGTGACGTTAAGTATTAACTCACTGATTCACTCACTTTCCGTCTTTTTTCTTCTCCTCCTTGGCAGTTCGTTAGGCCCCAAGTGGACCTAACATTGACCACATTTAAGAATTCTGAAATTTGAATCTGAAAAAATGAATTACAATGTAAACAAGAATATAATCAATTAAAACATAAATATAGCAATTACAATTACAATGTGTTCTAGATTACCAATCAACAGTTCTATATTTACAGCTGAAGCTAATGCCATATTAACGGCTCTTAAATATATTCAAAGACACCGTAAACACAGACAGCATATGTTGTATTCAGACACTCTTTCTTGCCTTCAGGCTATTAAAAATATTGTGAACATCCACTTTTAATTGACATTATTGAATTGTATAATAGTCTTGCCACTGGCCAATATGACATCGTCTTCTGTTGGTTACCCATCCATGTAGGCATTACTGCTAGATCTTGCTGCCAAGGCAGCACCCAACAAATCTGTGACACCACTTCTTATTCCATACACTGATTATAAAGCAGCCATTAGATACTGTATCCGTGATCTGATGCAGAAGGAGTGGGACACCCAAGAAGGTATATACAAATTACATGAAATAAAACCATATGCTGGTTACACCTACTTGGGTTGTCAGTCCAGATTTGAAGAGGTAATCATGCGACAATGTTGTATTGGCCATACAAGATATACCCATAAGTACCGGTTAAAAGGTGAGGATCCTCCATTTGCTATCCATTGTGATGTGAGAGTCACGGTCAAGCATATTCTGCTTAACTGTGTTGAATTCTCCATCACAAGGGATAGATATTTCAATGTCAAGTCTAGCAAGCAATTTTTTACCATTGTTAGATCTCATTCCATCATTGTTTGTTTAAAAGAAATTGATTGTTCTCTAAATAGATGTATTTTAAATATTGTTAGCTTAGATTAGTAACTTGAATTGTTAGTGGCTGTAGCCCCAAAGGGGGTTGAAGTAATGTAAAATTATTGTCCTCCTGAGAGGGTACGTAAGTCCCAAAACATTTGCTATAAATTTAAGCCTACCAGTTTTTTTATCATAGTATTCATGATATTTTAATTTGGTACCGTAACATTATTGTCCTCCTGTGAGGGTACGTAAGTTTTTGGCTAATCTTGCATACAGTTGCCAGCAGCTGAGGGGATAGTGTAAATCCAGCTAGGGGGCATGCAGGTAGGAGAAGTACTATAAGTCCTCATGACCTTCAGTTGTCGGTTATCTATAGCCTGTTTTTATATTGTATTGTCCGAATAGTGATATTAGTTTAACTTTCCACGCTAGTTTTAATTCACATTGTGATATTCTAGTTGTTTCACTGTCCTTCGTTGACAGGCTTTCAAATATACATATATTCCTTTTCATTGTTAAATGTTTTAGTCACGATATGGCTGCACTATTGATGATGTGACGTTATTTATCTTACCAGACACCTCAGTGTTACATTTTGAACTGTTTGAAGCATTGGTATCGGATTATACATTTCAGCAAACCTGTGAGAAATAAACGATTTGAACTTTGCATCTTGATGTTGTTTTCAGGTATTGTCTTAGTAAAGACGACGCGGTATAGTTCCCCTTCCTAATACTCACTCGGACTACATCCGGACGTTTTCTCAAAATTTATTTATTAGAATACGAACGAAATCGTTTTGTAGCCATCGCTAGTATTCGCAGTCGTCACAAGAAGAACAGATTTAGATTTATCTCCCTTCCATTAATTTGCATTCGCAGCACATTGGTATTTTCCCTCCATCATGCCTGTTTCGATCTTATTCGAGATAACGACGAAGTACCGAACGAGTTGTCATTGGCAGCAGGGTATATTGAAATGTACTTTGATTAAACTTGTAAGTGGGGTTAATTGAAAATAATGGAAGAGCGCTTATGTGTGAGGTAAGGTAAATAGTGATATAAAACCCTTCATAATAGTGAAGTCGAATGTTCCATATCAATATATATTTTGACAGAAGGCCGTTGGTAAACCAGGGGTAATATCATTTGTATTGACATTATTGAGATTAGATCTGTGGTAGACCTGACGTAAAATGTGATCATCAAAAGACCAGCATCAACATATGTCGACCTCTTGATAATATATTGATAGTACAGAAATATATGCATTTCTCTCTAAAGGTACTTGCTAAATCCTGTGGAGCTATGGTTTGCAATGAGACTTCCCAATGTGTGGATGAAGGCTGTAAAAAGGTTTGTATGGAAGGTAAGCGGTAAGACAGAGGAGTACACGATGTTGAGCTTAATATTGTTTCTGCCCACTTGGTTAACTCATAGATTCTACCTGACAGTTTGTGCTTCTATTATAATTTTTGTCATATTATGTCTGGTACCCGTTAAGAGCAACCATTTACATGGTGGGTGCTGGGTAACGCTAATAAATCTTCTCCCATGTGCACCCTGAGCAGAATATGTGTGGCACCCATGAAGAGCCACATCCCATGGTGGGTGCTGGGTAACGCTAAGTTCTCTTCTCCCGTGTGGACCCGGGACAGAATGTGTCCACAGCACACCCCATTGCTGGTCGTTAGAGCCGAGTAAATTGGGCCATCTGTTTGCCGTGGGTTGCGTCCCGTGGCGGTGGCGGACGGGATCCTTGTGGTTGAGGGCAGCTCAACTGCGTTCCATTTGCCCAACACACCACTTTGGCCCTGACTTCACCTAGACGGGTGGTTGAATGGGCCCGATTCAAGCAATCGGCTGGTCATGCCAAGCCCTGTGCATGGACTACGTATGTGTCATTGCGCAAATCTGGTTTGGAATCGTTTTGAAGCTTGGTCTTGGCACTATTTTTAATCTCTTAATTTTAGTATTGTGAATTATGATCATATGAACTTTGCCTAGAGTCGTATGCCAGAGGGCGATGGCTCATGGGCCAGTCTGGTAGATTAATTTCTTATAATTCTTCTACTGGAGTATATCATCCGGGTATCCTTGGTGCTGCAAGCTGGAGGCCCGCTTGCATTAGCATTGGCCTTGTGATAGTCCGTGGTGGGTGGGGGGCTCGGATGATGAACCAAATTACACTAACCATGGCTTATGAAATTCCACCCACAAAAACAAAACGTTTACTTGAAACTGACCCTGATGAAACTGACCACAAACCGTGTGGATTGATTGAGTATTGGCCGCGTTTCGTTGCGATTGAGACTCCAGACAAGACATCGTTAAAACTTAACCCCTTTGCTGTCTCCAAAGGTATTCAAGGTATTGCAGGAGATGTGAAAAACATTAGACGCTTACGTTCGGGTGCGCTGTTAACTGAATGCAAGAAAAAAAAAACAATCCACCAACCTGATGAACAGCAAATCTTTCGTGGGCATTCCAGTCACGGTGTCTGCTCACAAAACCCTGAACACAAGCAAAGGTATCGTTAGGGATCGAGATCGATGGTTTGATGATATGTTGGCCTTGATGTAGTATCTGAAATGAAGGATCAAGGTGTACTCTACGTCAAGCGCTTTTCAACTCGGATAAACAATGAAACCATCAAAACCACTACGTATGCGTTTACTTTTTCCTCTCCAAATGCACCCAAATCAGCGAAGGCAGGCTACTGTAACATTCAGGTTGATACATACATCCCCAACCTGCTAAGGTGTTTTAAATGCCAGAAATATGGACACGGTGTAAATACTCGCACATTGTCTGTTGTGTGTGCTCACTGTAGTGAGAAGACACACACAACAGACGATTGTGACAGTGATTATAAAATATGCACCAATTGCTCAGGCGACCATTCTTAGTTTTGTAAACAGTGTCCAATTAGGAAAGAGCAAATGGAGATCAATAAAATAAATGTTACTCAAAATATGTCTTTTCCAGAGTGGTAAAGAGATCTCAACTTTCAGAAAGTTATACTACAGTAGCAAAAACATCCTTGGAGTCTAGCTCTAAAATAACAAAATCATCAACAAGCTGCCAAACTACCTTGACTTGGGTAAATTGCGATTCTCCACAGCTTTTTACCCTGCTACATCATCTGAGACTGAGGAATCGCTTCCTACTACATCAAAGTCTTCTTCTGATCACAAGTCATCATCATTTCAATCACTCTCAAAGTCTCAATCCACAGCTGATAGTCAGCAAACGGTGAAAAGTAAACCTAAGCCTAAGCCTGATGCTTCAAAACAACAAAGTGGCAGAGCTCCTGAAGGGTCAAAAAAATAAAATACAATTGTTCAATAATTATGGGTCTCTTGAAGATATGGACGTTTCTGAAAACGTCCATTCTAGGGCACATAGCTTGTCGCCCTCCAAAAGAGTGCGGGGTAGATCCCCAATAAATCCCCCCAAAAAGATAGTTTATTCCAATAATATTGTACAGTGGAACTGCAGAGGATTGAGGAATAATTTACATGAATTACAGCTATTAGTCCAAGATTTCACACCTTCAGCGATATGTCTCCAAGAGACATATTTAAAGCAAACAGATACATTTGACCTTCGTCATTTTAATGCATATCATTGTTTTTCAGCTCCGGGTGATAGGGCCACTGGCGGATTATCCATTCTGGTCAGGCAAAACGTTATTCAAAGCCCTGTTTCACTTAATACTAATATGCAGGATGTTGCAGTGAGAATTACATTACATGTAGCGTTTACGCTATGCTCTCTTTATATTTCACCATCTTCGGCTTTTGCCAAAACCGATCTTCAAGCTCTATATGATCAGCTCCCGAAGCCCTGTATTATAATGGGAGATTTAACTGGGCACACCCCACTCTGGGGTAGTGTAAATACAAACACTAAAGGTAAATTGTTGGAGGACTTTTGTTCTGACAATGATTTGTGTATTTATAATGATGGTTCCAACACATATCTACATCCTGGTACGGACTTATTCTGCTCTCGACTTGCCACTTACAAATTCAGAACTATTAAATGAATTCGAATGGTCAGTCCGCGATGACCTGTGTGGAAGTGACCATTTTCCTATTATATTAAAAGCTGTAACTCCATCCGATGTTCCTCCATCATCAAGGCGAAATTTTGAAAAGGCTAACTTTGCTTTATATGAAACACTGTGTGCTGAAAAACGTAAACCTGAACGTTTTATTGACGTTCCTGATGCTATTAAATCTTTTTCTGATGAACTGAATTCCATAGCTGATGAGTGTATATCAGATTCCTCTGTAGTTCCACACATACGAAAACCATCGTTCAACGATGAGTGCAAACAAGCTAGGACGGCAAGGAAAAAAGCAGAACATTATTTCCATCGCCATCCTATGGTGCAGAATTTAAATAAATTTAAAATTTTAAATGCTAAATCACGGCGTACTTTTTAAACAAAACAAACGCCAATCTTGGCAAAATTATGTGTCCAAACTAAATTCTCGGACACCCATGTCCAAGGTATGGAACATGGTCCAGAAAATCAAAGGTAAAGGTACTAAATCTACTGTCCATCATCTTAAACATGGAGATCAATTGCTTACTGATAAATCAGATATTGCGAATAAACTAGGTGAAACCATTGCTAAACACTCTTCCTCTTCAAATAAATACCAAAATTTCAGCAATATCAAAACAAGAAGAAAAGAAAACTATTAATTTCAATTCTGATAATGGGGAAGATTATAATGAAACTTTTTCTATTCATGAACTCCATACTGCTCTTGATCAAGCTCATGAGTGTTAACATACATTATCACTCCTGAAGCACTTACCAGAATCCTGCCTAGAAACTCTTCTCAATATTTTTGATGATATTTGGACATCGGGTAACTTTCCTCCCTCATGGCGTGACGCCATAGTAGTACCAATACCTAAACCTGGACGTGATCATACGGATCCATCCAAATATCGTCCGATTTCATTAACTAGCTGTGTTTGCATGACCATGGAACGCATGGTAAATAATCGACTAGTTTGGTACTTGGAAACAAATAACCTTATAACTGATATACAGTGTGGTTTCCGTAAAAACAAAAGTACTGTCGATCACTTAGTGCGTTTAGAATCATTTGTTAAAAACGCACTAATTAATAAACAACATGCTGTGTCTATCTTTTTTGATCTAGAAAAAGCATATGACACAACCTGGAAATATGGTATTTTAAAAGACTTACATGACTTCGGATAGCGAGGTCGTTTGCTTCAATTTATAGAAACCTTTTTAAATAACAGACAGTTTCAACTTCGAATGGGTTCTACCCTGTCTGATCATTACAATCAGGATCAGGGTGTTCCGCAAGGCAGTATTTTGTCTGTCACACTTTTTAGCATAAAGATAAATAGTTTATCAAAAGTTTTGAACGATTCAATTGATGGATCGTTATTTGTGGATGATTTTAATATTTCTTGTCGTTGGAAAAATATGCATACTTTTGAACGGCAACTACAGCTTTGTTAAAACAAAATAAATAAATGGTGTCTTGAAAACGGCTTTAAATTTTCTAAATCCAAAACTAATTGTATACATTTTTGCAGAAAATATAGACCACATTAGGACCCTGAACTATCTCTAGATGGCCCTCCCATCAAAGTTGTAAAGGAGGCCAAGTTCTTGGGCCTAATCTTTGACTCCCATTTAACATTTCTGCCTCATATCAAGTCCCTTGAAACTAAATGCCTGAAGGCGCTTGACTTGTTGAAAGTTGTTTTTAAGTGGGGAGGGGATCAAGCAACCCTCTTGCACCTATATCGATCACTCGTACGTTCGAAACTCGATTATGGCTCCATCGTAATTGGTGGAGCCTGCAAAAGCAACCTTAAACTTCTTGATTCTGTCCACCATCGTGGCTTAAGACTCTGTCTTGGGTCTTTCAGAACTTCACCTATTGATAGTCTCTACGTTGAGGCCGATGAACCATCTCTTAGTCAACGTCGTATAAAATTGTCTTTACAATACATTACTAAATTATATTCTAATGAATCTAACCCTGCCTTTAACTGTGTGTTCAATCCCCTTTATGAGGATTTGTACAACAACAATCTTCTCTGGTTCCACCTATTGGGCACAGAATTAAACCATTTATTTCTTCTGACGGTATTGAGCTGGAAGGTATATCGCCTTCCCGTCTTCTTTCTTCTCCTCCTTGGCAATTGGTTAGGCCACAAGTGGACTTAACATTAACATCATTTAAAAAATCAGAAACAAATGACTTACAATATAAACAAGAATATCATCAATTAAAACATAAATATATCAATTACAAACCCTTATTTACACATGGGTCCAAGGACGGTGGCGCAGTTGCTTGTGCCACTGTCATTGGATCCAGAACAATATCTTCTAGATTACAAGATAATAGTTCTATTTTTACAGCAGAAGCTAACGCCATATTAACAGCTCTCAAATATATTCAAAGACACCCTAAACGTAAACAATATATAATCTATTCCGATTCTCTTTCTTGCCTTCAGGCTATTAAAAATATTTCTTGCAAACATTCACTTTTAATATAAATTATTGAATTGTGTAATGATCTTGCTACTGGCCAATGCGACATCGTCTTCTGCTGGTTGTCCAGCCACGTAGGAATCTCTGGTAACACATTGGCTGACCTTGCTGCTAAAGCAGCACTCAACAAATCTGTGACACCACTTCTTATTCCTTATAGTGATTACAAAGCCACCATTAGATCTTATATCCGTGATCTGATGCAAAAGAAGTGGGATACTCAAGTGGGTATCAATGAATTACATGAGATAAAACCTTACATTGGTTATACACACTTGGGTTGTCAATCCAGATTTGAAGAGGTTATTTTACGACGATGTCGTTTTGGCCACACTAGATATACTCATGCGTACCTGTTGAAAGGTGAGGATCCTCCATTTTGTATCCCTTGTGATGAGAGAGTTACAGTGAAGCATATTCTGCTTGGCTGTGTTGAATTCTCCATCACAAGGGATAGATATTTCAATGTCAGAACCATCAAGGATCTACTGTTGCTTCTCATTTATGTATTGGTTTTTTAAAGGAAATTGATTTTTGGCTGAATTGTGAGTAATATGTTCTGTAAATAGATGTATTTTAAATCATTGGTAGCTTAGATTAGTAATTTGTATTGTTAGTGGCTGTACCCTCAAAGGGGGTTGAAGTATTGTAAAATTATTGTCCTCCTGAGAGGGTACGTAAGTCCCATAACATTCGATGTAAATTTAAGTTTACCAGGTTTTTAATCGTAGTATTCTTGTCATTTTAAATTTGGCTAGCATTTCGTACACTCGCTGGCACCTGAAGAGATGGTGTAAATCCAACTAGGGTCCATGCAGGTAGCAAAGGTACTGTAGGTCCCTATGGTCCCTAGTATGGTGATCTACCTTCTGTTGTTGGCGATCTATAGTCCGTGTTTTATAATGTATTATCTTCTTTAATTACAATGTTTTTAGTTTTTCATGCTGGTTTTATATTCATGTCTGTGATATTCTAGTGTTTTTACTGTCCTTTGGTGACAGGTTTTCATATTACACATCTATTCCATTTCAGTGTTAAGTTCCCGTCACGATATGGCTGAAATATTGCCGATGTCACGTTACATGTTAACTTACTCACTCACTCACTCAAAGAATATCGATACTGCATGTTGTTTATGTACTATAGCATTTTTAACAAAGGATTCCAATCGTATTAAATGGTCCATGGTACTACGATTTTTCCTAAAACCACATTGAATATTTGATATAAGTTTATTGGTTTCAAGATACCACATTCGTCTGGTATTTATCATTCGCTCCATGGTCTTGCATACACAACTCGTTAAAGAGATAGGTCTGTAATTTGAAGGATCAGTATGATCCCGGCCAGGCTTAGGAATAGGGACAACAATGGCATTACGCCAGGAAGATGGGAAATTCCCTGAAGTCCATATTTGATCAAAAATATTTCAAAGTGTTTCCAAACATGAATCAGGTAAATGCTTCCTGTTGCTGTATCATGAGCTTGGTCAAGGGCAGTGTGGGGCTCATGTAATGAAAATAATTCATTATAGTCTTCCCCATTTCCTGATTTAAAATTGATTTTCTTCTTCACCTGTTGATTTTGATACTGTTGAAATTCAGGTACGTAATTTGACGAAGAAGAATGTTTGGCGAGTGTCACCGAGCTTATTTGCAATGTGATATTTATCGGTTAATAAATTGTCACCTTCCTTCAGATGGTGAACAGTAGATTTTGAACCTTTGCCCGTTATTCTTTGAATCATGTTCCATAACTTTGAAATAGGTGTTCGTGAATTTATCTTCGAAACATAGTTTCTCCAAGACTGACGTTTACACTGTTTAAAAGTGCGTCGGGCTTTAGCATTTAAAATTTTTACTATGTCTCAATTATGGACTGTTGGATGTTTACGAAAAAACTGTTCAGCTTTCTTCCTATTCTTTCTGGACTGTTTGCAATCATTATTGAACAACGGTTTGCGAATGTGGGGATTTGCAGAGGACTTTGGAATTGTTTGATCAGCAGATGGTTTTCAGAATGTTGGTAAGTGATCACTGCCACAAAGGTCGTCATGGACCGACCATTCAAATTCATTTAATAAGGTGGCATCTGTAAGAGAGAGATCAAGCGCGGAATACATTCCAGTAGCAGGATGTAAATAAGTGTGAGACTTATCATTATATATACATAAATTATTGTTGTTGAATTCCTCAGTTATCATCCCTTTACTGTTTGTGTTTACGCTTCCCCATATAGGGTTGTGTCCATTCAGGTCTTCCATGATAATGCATGGTTTAGGGAGCTGATCGTATAACTGTTGAAGATCAGATTGCCGTAGGGAGGTAGAGGGAGGGATATACAATGAACACAAGGTAATTACAATATGCAGAGTTAACCGGACAGCAACAGCTTGAAGATTTTATTAAGTGGGACAGGGCTGTTAATGACTCCCTGTCGTATAAAAATAGAAGCTCCCCCAGGCGCCTTATTTTCTGGTGGAGAAAAGAAATGATGACAATTGTATTGTCTTAAGTCAAGCCTGTCAGTAGGTTTAAGATACGTCTCGTGGAGACATAGTGCTGATGGTGTATAATCTTGAATTAATAACTGTACTTCATTGATATTATTTCTAAGTCCTCTGCAATTCCACTGGATGAGATTTACAGATTGAGTCATAGAGGCTCAATTGGGGACCTGTTTCGGGAACGTGAGGAAGAAACGTTTCTTTCTCTCTCCTGAGATGGAGTCACCTCCATATCCAAAGGAGCAAATATGTTTTCAGTAGTGATGTCCGCAGAAGGAAGATTTTAAACTTTCAACAGTTTGTTTTGCTTTTTCTTGTCTTTCCGAATGTCTGATTTGCCAACATTTTGCTCTGTGTGAACGGCAGTCTTAGCAGTTTGTATTTCTGAAGATGCCATTTTTGGTTGAATGTTTGTACTAACACTGAGAGGCTGATCAGAATGTATCCACGTTAAGTCAGTGTGACACATGACAGAGGAGGTCGGTGCAGACCGGGTACCTGCAGCAGAGTAAGACAAGGTGGTAGGATTTTGTGTCTGGCTTGCGTACAGTTTTTTGGCTTATAAAAAAGAAAGATTACTTTTGCATTTGATTTTGATTATTTCGGACTGTTTTTGCCACTCAGGACATGACTTTGAAGAAGCAACATGACTTCCTCCGCAGTTTGCGCATTTAACATATTTGACACAATCAGAATGATCATGATGTTCACCACACCGATGACACGCAGGAAGACTGTGACAAGACTTTGAGCCATGGCCACATTTTTGACAGTTATAGCATCTGAGTGGAGTGGGGATATACACCTCCACCCCGATATTCAAATAACCAGCCTTAATTGATCGTGGGACTGACGCACATGCAAATGTCACAAGGTATGTGTTTGTGGTTTAAATAATACCATCAACTTTTTAGGTGAAACGTTTAATGGATGTTACACCTTGATCTGCTAATTCAAATTGAATTTCTTGTTCTGACATGTCTGACAGGCATCGAACTCTGTCTCGAACAATGCCTCGACATGAGTTAAGCGTTCTATGAGGGGATACTACCACCTCAGTGTTGGCAATCTGAGTGACCGATAGAAGATTGAGAGATTGTTGCTTTCTCTCACATTCTACAAGAAGTGAGCCATTTCGAAGACGAGTTACATGATCAGAAGCTTCAATCACCAAGAACCGAGATCACGCTTCTACATTTTTTTAAATACTTTCGTTGGAACCATCGTGTTCCAAACGTGTCTTTTTCTCATATCTAGCGGAACCAGAATAGTCTTGTGACATTGTGAAAGATATTAATACAACATCCTTGCTCCTCACCCGCCACGGAGTGTCAACAAGGACAATGTTACAGTGCACCGGGCATCCATGATGCAAACACCAAGGATACAAGGATGTTATACTCCAGCAAGTATGACATGAAAAGCTGAAGTGGTTTACCAAATTAAATGTCTGGCTGGTCCGGCCCATTACAAGTAATCGGAAACCTACACATTTCAGAGGTCAACGTCACCAGATTGACCCATGAGCCACCGCCTTCTGGCATTGTACTCTAGGCAAACAAACAACAGTAAACTTCAGATAATAACAGTCATATTCATAAAAGCGAAACAGTTTACAGCATCCAACATGATTATTATTTTTCGTGCACAGGGCATGGCATGACCAACCGATTGGCAGAACCGGGCCCATTCTACCACCCGTCTAGGTGAAGTCAGGGCCAAAGTGGCGTGTTGAGCAACAGGAACACGGTGGCAGACCCCATTGCTCTCAACCACCAGGATCCCTTTCTCCACCGACACAGGGCCGCAACCCACGGCAAACGGGTTGGTGGACCAAATATGCCCCCGGATCCACACGGGAGGTTGGCGAGCACTTAGCGTTAACCAGCACCCACCACGAGGAGGTGGCTCCTTTTAAAAAAGATAACTTGTCTGTATATGAAACACTGTGTGCTGAAATCCTTAAACCTGAACGTTTTATTGACGTTCCTGATGCTATTAAATGTTTTTCTGATGAACTGAATTCAATAGCTGATAACTGTATACCAAAGTCCTCTGCAGTTCCACTTATTCGGGAACCATGGTTCAGTGATGAATGCAAACAAGCTAGGAAGGCAAGGAAAAAAGCAGAAGATTATTTCCGTCGCCATCCTATGGTGCATAATGTAAATAAATTTAAAATTTTAAATGCTAAAGCACGGCGTACTTTTAAACAGAATAAACGCCAATCTTGGCAAAATTATGTATTTGAAATAACTTATCGGACACCCATGTCCAAGGTATGGAACATGGTCCAGAAAACTAAGGTAAAGGTACTAAATCTTCTGTCCATCATCTTAAACATGGAGATCAATTACTTACTGATAAATCAGATATTGCGAATAAACTGGGTGAAACTCTCGCTAAACATTCTCCCTGTTCTAATTATATACCCAAATTTCAGCAATATCAAAAACAACAAGAAAAGAAAACTATTAATTTCAATTCAGATAATGGGGAAGATTATAATGAAACGTTTTCTATTCATGAACTCCATACTGCTCTTGATCGAGCTCATGACACTGCTACGGGAGCTGATAACATACATATTATCAACTCCTGAAGCACTTACCAGAATCCTGTCTAGAGACGACCCGTGAAGGTCCCGGGGTAGAATAGGCCTTCAGCAACCCATGCTTGCCATAAAAGGCGACTCAGCTTGTCGTAAGAGGCGACTAACGGGATCGGGTGGTCAGGCTCGCTGACTTGGTTGACGCATGTCATCGGTTCCCAATTGCGCAGATTGATGCTCATGTTGTTGATCACTGGATTGTCTGGTCCAGACTCGATTATTTACAGACCGCCGCCATATAGCTGTAATATTGCTGAGTGTGGCGTAAAACTCAACTCACTCACTCACTCACTGTCTAGAGAATCTCTTATCAATTTTTGATGATATTTGGACTTCAGGGAAATTTCCTTCTTCATGGCGCAGTAGTACCAATACCTAAACCTGGACGTGATAATATGGATCCATCCAATTATCGTCCGATTTCATTAACTAGCTGTGTTTTCAAGACGATGGAACGCATGATAAGTAATCGACTTGTTTGGTACTTGGAAACAAATAATCTCATAACAGATATACAGTGTGGTGTCCGTAAGAATAGAAGTACTGTTGATCAATTAGTGCGACTAGAATCATTTGTTAAAAACGCACTCATTCGGTTTGCGATGTCGTTTGCTGTGAATTCACAGCCAAATTCTTAAATTTCAATTTCAAGTCCGCGTGGGTTGTACTCTGTCTGATCATTACAATCAGGATCAGGGTGTTCCACAAGGCAGTATTTTGTCAGTCATACTTTGTAGTACAAAGATAAATAGTTTATCAAAAGTTTTAAACGATTCAATTGATGGATCGATATTTGTGGATGATTTTAATATTTCTTGTCATGGGAAAATATGCATACTATTGAACGGCAACTGCAGTTGTGTTTGAACAAAATAAATAAATGGTGTCTTGAAAATGGCTTCAAATTTTCTAAATCAAAACCCAATTATATACACTTCTGTCGTAAATATAAACCTCATAAAGACCCAGAACTATATCTAAGTGGCATCCCTATCAATGTTGTGAAGGAGGCTGAGTTCTTGGGACTCATGTTCGATTCACATTTGACCTTTACGCCCCATATTAAATCCCTAAAAGCCAAATGCTTGAAGCCACTCGATTTATTAAAGGTTGTTTCTAATTCAAAGTGGGGAAAGGGGATCAGACTACCCTCTATCACCTATATAGATCACTCATGCACTCAAAACTTGATTATGGCTCCATCGTATATGGTGGAGCCTGCAAAAGCAGCCTGAAACTATTAGATTCTGTCCATCACCAAGGTCGACGACTTTGTCTTGGTTCCTTCAGAACGTCACCTATTGACAGTCCCTACGTTGAGTCCGATGAACCATCTCCTACACAACGTCGCATTAAATTATCCTTACAATACATTACTAAATTACACTCAAACCCTGCACATAACTGTGTGTTCAATCCACTGTATGAACATTTGTACAAGAAGTCTTGTCTTGTCCCACCTGTAGGGCACAGAATTAAACCCTTTCTTTCTTCAGCTGGAAAACATAGCTCCCTCCCTTCTCCTTTCTTCTCCTCCTTGGCAGATGGTTAGGCCACAAGTTGACCTAACATTAACTGCATTTAAAAAATCCAAAACGAATGAATTACAGTATAAACAAGTATATCATCAATTGAAACATAAATATAGCAATTATAAATCCTTATTTACAGAGGCAACAGTGAAGAGCCAGCTCCTCGTGGTGGGTGCTGGGTAACGCTAAGTTCTCTTCTCCCGTGTGGATCCAGGACAGAATGTGTCCACAGCACCCCATTGCTGGTCGTATGAGGCGACCGAATTGGGTAACCTGTTTGCCGTGGTTTGCGCCCCGTGTCCGTGGAGGACGGTGGTCTGGTGGCCTTAAGTCCCGGCGGATTTTTCAAACTCTATTTCAACTCCTCAAATTCATGTATATTTTTGCCTAGAGTCTTTTGCCCAGATGACAGTGGCTCATGGGCCAATCTGGTGGAATAGGTATTTCTAACATTTTTCTGCTGGAGTATATCATCCGGGTAGCCTTGGTGCTGCAAGCTGGAGATCCGCTTGTTTTTAGCATTGTCCTTGTGATACTCCGTGGTGGGTGGGGAGTTCAGATGACGAACCAATATAACCTGAACATGGAATACGAAACCCCCTCAAAAAAGACCAAACGTCCGCTTGATAATGATGTTGAACTACAAACTTCAAAACAAACAGAATATTGGCCACGTTTTCTTGTTGTAGAGGCTAGTGACAAGACACCTCTTAAACTGAACCCATTTGCAATTTCCAAGGGTGTTCGTGGCATAGCTGGCGAGGTTAAAAACACCGAAATATTGAGATCAGGCTCTTTGTTGATTGAATGCAGTAAACAACAGCAATCTGTTAACCTACTGTCAATCACTTCGCTTGTTGGTGTTCCAGTTTCAGTCACTGAACACAGAACTCTCAATACCAGGAAAGGACAAGTACGTGATAGAGATCAGTTGTTTGCAGACATGACTGAAAGTGAAATAGCTTTTGAAAAGAGAGACCAAGGTGTGTTATACGTGAAAAGATTCTCAACCAGGAACAATTCTCAAACTCAACTCACTAACACATATATCTTTTCCTTTTGAGCACCAACTGCCCCCAGATCAATTAAAGCCGGCTACTGCAGTATCAATGTTGATATTTTCATTCCAAATCCCTTACGATGTTTTAAATGTCAAATGTATGGCCATGGTGTCAATTCCTGTATAAGACCTGTTACATACTGCAGTCAGAATTCTCATACTACTGATGACTGTGATAGTGATGTCAAGAAATGTACAAATTGTTTAGGAAGTCACTCATCCTTTTCCAAAGACTGTCCCATCTGGAAACAACAGAAGTAAATCAATAAGATCAAAGTTTCCAGAAACATCAGCTTTTCTGAAGCTAAGAAACTTGTCCAATGTAATGAAGGTACAGATTTCTATGCATCCGTTGTTAGTGCAGCTTTGAAACCAGCACCTAAAGTAACAACTAAATCTATAGACTGCCAAACAGATCTCTCATGGGTCAGCACAGAAGCACCTGAGATTTGTACTAGCTACTATAAACTACTAAATCACTTTCAGTCACACAACATCACTCTCAAGCTCAGTCACAGTCGTCATCTCTGTCTCAAGATCGTTCCAAAGGACACAAATCTCAAACTCAGCGTAATGTTAAACCATCCAAGCCTAAAGCAATATCAGAAGCAGCAAAATGACAGCAAAATGCGAGAATTTCAAAGGCGTCAAATAACAAAAAACAACTTTTCAATAAGTTTGGATCACTGGAACAAATGGATGTTAAGGAAAACATCCAACCGAGGACACATAGCTTTTCGCCCAATAAATCAACCAAAATAATAATGCTTTCGAATAATCTTATACAGTGGAATTGTCGAGGACTGTGGACCAACTTCAATGAATTAAAATTATTGGTCCAAGATTTTAAACCGTCAGCTTTCTGCCAGACTTATTTAAAGCAGAACGATACTATATCTTTTCGCCAGTTCCAAGCATACCATTCTACTTCTCCTCCCGGTGAAAGGGTCACTGGAGGATCTTCAATTCTTGTGAGGCAAGATGTTATCCACAGCCCTGTTGTGCTTAAGACCAATCTTCACGTTGCTTTCACTCTCTGTTCACATTATATTCCACCTTCTGCAGCTTTCCAGCAAGCTGATATTCAAACTCTTTATGATCAGCTTCCCAAACCATGTATTATCATGGGGGATTTGAATGGACACAATCCAGTCTGGAGAGGTAGAAATACTAATCGTAAAGGTACACTTCTGGAGGAGTTCATCACGAATAACGACCTGTGTATATTTAATGAGTCAAATACTTATTTGCATCCTGCTACTGGCACCTACTCTTCTCTAGATTTGTCTCTAACTAATGCGAACCTTCTCAATGATTTTGAATGGTCTGTTCACAATGATCTTTGTGAGAGCGACCATTTCCCAACTATACTTTCAGCAGTAAATCCATCTAATACTCCACCATTTACAAGGCGAAATTTCACAAAAGCAAACTGGTTGATGTTTGAAACTTTATGCACAAGCAAACTAAAACCTGAATTGTTAAGTGGTGTTGCAGAGCCCATTCAGATATTCTCTGATGTTTTGAACGAATTAGTTCATGGATGTATTCCAAAGTCCTCTGTCAATCCACATATAAGAAAACCACACTTTAACTCGGATTGTAGGCAGGCCAGAAAAGGGAGGAAAAGGCAGAGAAATATTTCCGCCATCACCCAACTGTCCACAACTTAAACAAATTTAAAATGCTCAATGCAAAGGCACGTCGTACCTTCAAACAAAATTAACAACAATCTTGGAGGAACTGTCTCCAAGATTAATTCACGAACGCCAATGTCCAAGATATGGAACATGTTCAAAGAATTAAGAGCAAAGGATCAAAATCGACTGTCCACCATCTTAAAGTGAGTGAGTGAGTTAATATTTTACGTCACAACAACAATATCTCATTCATATCGTGACGAGAACATTTAAATGAAATATATGCATATAGTAAAATCTGTCAACGAAGGACAGTAAAACAACTAGAATATCACAATTTCAATTAAAACCAGCATGGAAAGTTAAAAGTAATAACACTATTTAGACATTACAATATAAAAACAGACTATAGACCGCCAACAACAGAAGGTAGATCACCACACCAGGGACCATGGGGACTTACAGTACCTTTGCTTCCTACATGGACCCTAGTTGGATTTACACCATCCCTTCAGCTGCTGGCGATTGTACGAAGAGTTAGTCGAAGTTAAAATCACATGAATACTACGATTAAAATCCTGGTAGACTTAAATTTCCTGTGAATGTTTGTGGACTTATGTACCCTCTCAGGAGGACAATAATTTTACAATACTTCATCCCCCTGTGAGGGTATAGCCACTAACAATTCAAGTTACTAATCCAAACTACCAATCATTAAAACACATCCATGTACACAACATAATTTTCAAAATTCAACCAAAAAATCATTTTCTTTTAAAAAACCAATAATTAAATGTGAATTAACGCTGGTAAAAAGATCCTTCATTGTTTTAGCTGTAAATTACTTATCCCTTGTGATGGAGAATTCAGCACAGTCAAGCAGAATATGCATGACCATGACTCTCTCATCACAAGAGATACAAAACGGAGGATCCTCACTTTTCAAAAGGTGCCTTTTAACAGGTGCACATGACTGACAACCCAAGTAGGTGTAACCAATATACGGTTTTATTTCATGTAATTTATTTATACCTACTTGGGTGTCCCACTTCTTCTGCATCAGATCACGGATATAAGTTCTAATGCTAGGTTTATAATCAGAGTATGGAATAAGAAGTGGTGTCACAGATTTGTTGAGTGCTGCCTTGGCAGCAAGATCGGCCATTGCGTTACCAGAAATGCCTACGTGGCTGGGTAACCAACAAAAGACGATGTCGTATTGGCCAGTGGCAAGATTATTATACAATTCAATAATTCAATTAAAAGTGGATGTTTACAAGAAATATTTTCAATAGCCTGAAGGCAAGAAAGAGAGTAGGAATAGATGATATATTGTTTGCGTTTAATGTGTCTTTGAATATATTTGAGAGCTGTTAGTATGGCGTTAGCTTCTGCTGTAAAAATAGAACTGTTATCTTGTAATCTAAAAGATATTGTTCTGGATCCAATGACAGTGGCAGAAGCCATAGGGCCACCGCCCTTGGACCTATCTGTAAATTAGTATTTATAATTGCTATATTTATGTTTTAGTTGGTTATATTCTTGTTTATACTGTATTTCATTCGCTTCTGATTTGTTAAATGTCGTTAATGTTAGGTCAACTTATGGCCGAACCAAATGTCAAGGAGGAGAAGAAAGAAGACGTAAAGGAGCTATGTTTTCCAGCTCAATGCTGGCAGCAGAAATAAGTGCGGAACAAGAGAAGATTTCTTATTGTATAAATCCTCATACACAGGATTGAAAACACAGTTATATGCAGAGTTTGACTCATTTGAATATAGTTTTGTTACATATTGTAAAGCTAGTTTTATACGTCGCTGCTCAAGAGATGGTTCATCAGCCTCGACATACAGGCTGTCAACGGGTGAAGTTCTAAAGGAGCCAAGACAAAGTCTTAGACCTTCATGATGGACTGAATCTTATAGTTTTAAGTTGCTTTTGCAAGCTCCACCATAGACGATGGAGCCATAATCAAGTTTAGAACGCACGAGAGATCGATATAGATGGAGAAGGGTAGCTTGAACCCCTCCCCATTTAGAATTTGAAACTGCTTTCAACAAGTCAAGTGCTTTCAGACATTTAGTTTTAAGTGATTTAATATGCGGTAAAAACGTTAAGTGTGAGTAAAAAATGAGACCCACAGCTTTAATTGGTGTGCCATCTAGAGATAGTTCAGGGTCTTTATGTGGTTTATATTTACCAAGTCCAAAATCAAATTCGTGCGATGAAATGGATACAAATCATGCACAGGGCTTGGCGTGTCCAGCCGATTGGTTGTACCGGGCCGATTCAACCACCTGTCTAGGTGAAGTCAGGGCCGAAGTGGTGTGTTGAGCAATAGGAACTCTGGTCCTGCTCCCATTGCCCTCAACCACCAGCATCCTCTCCTCCACCGACACAGGTCCGCAACCCACGGCAAACGGGTGGGTGGACCAATTATCCGCCCGGGTCCACTACGGGGCTGTCGGCGAGCTCTTGGCGTTACCCAGCACCCACCACGGGTGCCACCATCTTAAAGAGGGTCATACTGTACCTACACACAAATCTGAGATAGCCAATAAAATTGGCGAAACTCTCGCTAAAAATTCTTCATCTTCAAACTATGTCCCATAGTTTAAGCGATATCAGAAACAACAGGAGAATGCAAAACTTAATTTCAACTCAAATAATGGTGAAGATTATAATGAAGTGTTTTCATTACATGAGCTGCATACTGCTCTTGAGCAAGCTCATGACATTGCAACTGATGATGATAATATACATTACCAGCTACTGAAACACTTATCTGAACCTTGCTTGATGGCACTTTTAGATATCTTTGATCAAATATGGACATCTGGAGAATTTCCTCCTTCGTGGCGTAATGCCATCGTAATACCACTACCTAAACCTGGCAGGGATCATACAGATCCGTCAAATTACAGGCCAGTATCTCTAACAAGCTGCGTCTGTAAAACCATGGAACGTATGGTGAATAATAGATTAGTTTGGTATCGTGAAACTAATAACCTTATAACAAATATTCAATGCGGTTTCAGGAAAAATCGTAGTACCATTGACCATTTGGTACGGTTAGAATCCTTTGTTAAAATGCTATAGTGAATAAACAACATCAAATTTCTTTGATCTTGAGAAAGCTTATAATATTCCCTGGAAGCATGGTATTCTAAAGGATTTACATGATTTTGGTTTGAGGGGCCGTATGCCTCTTTTTATATCACAATTTTTAAAAGACCGGCAATTTCAAGTCAGAGTGGGTTCAACCCTGTCTGACCATTACAATCAGGATCAGGGTGTTCCACAAGGTTAGTATTTTGTCCGTCACTTTATTTAGTACTGAGATCAACAGTTTATCAAAGGTTTTAAACGATTCAATTGATGGATCATTATTTGTGGATGATTTTAATATTTCCTGTCGTGGAAGAAGTATGCATGCTATTGAACGACAACTGTAGCTCTGTTTAAACAAAATAAATAAATGGTGTCTTGAAAACGGCTTTAAATTCTCTAAATCCAAAACTAACTTCATACATTTATGTAGAAAATATACTACCGACAAGAAATAAGGGAACTAATGAAATAATAGCGATTTTGAAACTGCTTTAAATCAATTTTAGGCGTCAAGTTCAATATCTGATGTGTCCACCATGTTGGGCAACACATTCACGGCACCTTGATGGTATGCTGTTAATCAATTTCCGGATGGTTGTCCGTGGTATTGCCCGCCATGCCTCTTGGAGAGCTGCACCAAGCTGGGCCAGGTTGGCGGGTCCTGGGTCCCTGGCGTACACCCTTCGACCAAGAACGTCCCAGAGATGTTCAATTGGGGACAGGTCTGGGGACTTAGAGGGCCAGTCCAATGTCTGGATACCTTCTTGTCGGAGATAAGCGGAGACAATTCGGGCCCGATGTGGTCTGGCATTATCATCTTGGAATACAAAATTTCGGCCGATTAGTCTAGCCAGTGGAGCCACAACAGGACGCAGTATTTGGTCAATGTATCGCTGACCAGTCATGGCTCCGTTAATGATGACCAAATCTGATCGTCTGTCATGTGTAATCCCACCCCAAACCATGACACTACCATCTCCATATCGATCATGGTCAAGAATTGCTGCTCTGGCATATGGCTCCCCGCTCCGACGCCAACAACGTTTTCTGCCATCTGTGAATCGTAGGCAAAACCTTGACTCATCAGAGAACATGGTGTAACGCCAGTGGCGCATAGCCCGTCCCTGATGCTGCCTAGCCCATGCCAATCTTTGGCGCTTATGGTGAGCTGAAAGGGTGACACCCTTAAAAGGCCGTCTTGCTTTCAGACGATCTTGATAGAGTCGTTTTATAACGGTTCAGGTTGAAATGCGTCTGCCAGTGAGTGTGCGGAATTCTCTATTGATGGCAGGGGCAGATTTAAACCTATCGCGTAGAGCAATTAACGTAATGAGACGACCCTGTCGTGGTGTCGTTGATTTTGGTCTACCACGCCCAGGTCTCGTTGCAACCCCACCCGTTTGACGGTACTTATCCCACAGGCGTGAAATTACACTTTTTGATTTCCCCATCTGCCGGGCAACTTCACATAATGATGTCCCCCCATCTATCATCCCCACAATGCTCCATTTTGTTGCTTCACCGAGATACTGCCTCGGAGGCATTTCTGTCAGTAAGTGTCAATCTCTATTGCATTAGTGATTGCGACTTCTCCAGGACATTTACAGGAGTTAACTTCTGTATGCACGTGTAGCACGCGCTGGGCATGCATTACGCGAAGTTCCATTGTCATTGGATGTTGCGTTTGGGAGATACGCCACGATAACGGACCCTGTCACAGTCAAAGTCATCTACATTCAATTTCTTGGTTCCCTTATTTTCTGTCGGTAGTATATAAGCCTCATAAGGACCCAGAACTATATTCAAATGGCACCCCCATCAAAGTTGTAAAGGAGGCCATGTTCTTGGGCCTAATCTTTGACTCCCATTTAACCTTTCTGCCGCATATTAAATCTCTTAAAGCCAAATGCTTGAAGGCACTCGATGTGTTGACAGTTGTTTCCAACTCAAAGTGGGGAGGGGATCTCTCGACCCTCTTACACCTATATAGATCATTAATCCGTTCTAAACTTGACTATGGCTCCATCGTATATGATGGAGCATGCAAAAGCAACTTGGAACTTTTTGATTCTGTCCATCAGCAAGGTTTAAGACTATGTCTTGATTCCTTTAGAACTTCACCTGTTGACAGTCTCTACGTCGAGGCTGAAGAACCATCTCTTGAGCAGCGCCGTATAAAATGAACTTTACAGTACATCAGAAAACTGTATTCCAATCAGTCAAACCCTGCCTATAACTGTGTCTTCAATCCCCTCTATGAGGATTTTTACAAGAAATCATCTCATGTTCCGCCTCTTGGACTCAGAATTAAGTCGTTCGTTTATTACTGCTGCCGGCATTGCGCTGGAAAATATAGCTCCTTTCGTTTTCTTTCTTCACCTCCTTGGCAACTGGTTAGACCACAGGTGGATCTAACATTTAACTACATTTAAAGAATCAGAAACGAATGACTTACAATATAAGCAGGAATACCACCAATTAAAATGTAAACATAGCAATTACAAATCCTTATTTACAGATGGGTCCAAGGACGGTGGCGCAGTAGCTTGTGCCACGGCCATTGGATCCAGAACAATCTCTTCTAGATTACCTGACAACAGCTATAATATAGCTATTTTAACAGCTCTTAAATATATTCAAAGACATCCCTAACATAAACAACATATCATCTTTTCTGACTCTCTTTCTTGTCTTCAGGCCATTAAAAATGTATCATGTAGACATCCACTTTTAATAGAAATTATTGAATTATATAATGACCTGGCTAGTGGCCAATTCGGCATCGTCTTTTGTTGGTTACCAAGCCACGTAGGCATTTCTGGCAATACACTTGCAGATCTTGCTGCCATGGCAGCTCTCAAAAAATCTGTGACACCATTTCTTATTCCATACTCTGATTATAAAGCTAGTATTAAAACTTACATCCGTGATCTGATGCAGAAGAAGTGGGACACCCAAGTAGGTATAAATAAATTACATGAAATAAAACCGTATATTGGTTACTCCTACTTGGGAGTCCAGATTTGAAGAGGTTATTTTACGACGATATCCTATTGGCCATACTAGATATACTCATGTGCACCTTTTGAAAAGTGAGGATCCTTCGTTTTGTATCCCTTGTGATGAAAGAGTCACGGTCAAGCATATTCTGCTTGACTGTGTTGAATTCTCCATCACAAGGGATAAGTATTTTACAGCTAAAACAATGAAGGATCTTTTTACCAGCGTTAATTCACATTTAATTATTGGTTTTTTAAAAGAAATTGATTTTTTGGTGGAATTTTGAATATTATGTTGTGCAAATAGATGCATTTTAATGATTGGTAGTTGGATTAGTAACTTGAATTGTTGGTGGCTGTACCCTTACAGGGGGTTGAAGCATTGTAAAATTATTGTCCTCCTGAGAGGATACGTAAGTCCACAAACATTCACAGTAAGTTTAAGTCTACCAGGATTTTAATCGTAGTATTCATGTGATTTTAATTTCGGCTAACTTTTCATACAATCGCCAGCAGGTGAAGGGATGGTGTAAATCCAACTATGGCCCATGTAGGTAGCAAAGGTACTGTAAGTCCCCATGGTTCCTAGTGTGGTGATCTACCTTCTGTTGTTGGCGATCTATAGTCTGTTTTTATATTGTAATGTCTAAATAGTGCTATTACTTTTAACTTCCCATGCTAGTTTTAATTGAAATTGTGATATTCTAGTTTTTTTTACTGTCCTTCGTTGACGGGTTGTTATAATGTATACATGCTCTTTTTCGTTGTTGAATATTCTCGTCACGATATGGCTGAGGTATTGCTGATGTGACGTTAAATATTAACTCACTCACTCACGTTGGCATTTCCTGTAACACAATGGCCGATCTTGCTGCTAAGGCAGAACTCAACAAATCTGTCACACCACTTCTTATTCCATACTCAGATTATAAAGCTACAATAAGATCTTATATCCGTGATCTGATACAGAAGAAGTGGGACATCCAAGTAGGAATAAATAAATTACATGAAATAAAACCTTATATCGGTTATACTTACTTGGGTTGTCAGTCCGATTTAAGGAGGTCATTATGAGAAAGTGTCGCACTGGCCGTACGAGGTATACTCACGATTACACGATTATCTATTAAAAGGTGAACATCCTCCGTTTTGTATCCCTTGTGATGAAAGAATCACAGTCAAGCATGTCCTGCTTCACTGTGTTGAATATTCTATCACAAGGGATAATATTGAATTTAATCTTCCATGTTTTTCTTAGCCGTAGTATTTCTGTGATTTTAATTTGTGGCTAATTTTGCATACAGTCACCAGCAGCTGAGGGGATGATGGAAATCCAGCTAGGGACCATGCAGGTAGCAGAAGTACTGGAAGTCCCCATGGCCCCTAGTATGGTGATCTACCTTCAGTTGTTAGTGATCTATGTAGCCTTATTTTATATTGTATTGTCTGAATGGGAATATTAGTTTTTACTTTTCACGCTAGTTGTATTTCTTATTGTGACATTCTACTGTTTTTCTGTCCTTTGTCAACAAGTTTTTATCATATACATAGATGGGTTTTTTTAAGAATGCTCTCGTCACGAAGTGGCTGCAATACTGCCGATGTCACGTTAAATATTAACTCACTCACTCACCAATTTCTTTCGAGAATTACCCTGAAGCATACCCTGCTTCACGGCACTGACCAGAGTCTACCTTTCTAACATAAATCAATTACTTTAAATACAAAAGTCAGTTTAACATATTAAATACATAAGTTTATATTCTTACTTGACATTGAATTTTCTACAGATTAAATATTAAGATTTTTTTAAGATTTGATTTTAACAATTTCACACGCGAAAGAATTCAAAATCTTTCTTGCATTAATTGTCAGTAATTGTTGAAAAATAACATTTTAGCACACACTTTGTGAACTGATAAATATTTTGAATCGGCATTTTAACTGAGCAGCTGAAATTGTGAGTGGCTTTATCCTCACAATTGGTTAAGTATTGTAACATGGGTGTCCTGTGGGGATGCTTTAGTGAGTGAGTGAGTGAATGAGTTAAGTCACGGCTGTATTTCAGCCATATCGTGTCTAAAACTAGTTTTAGAATATGAAGGACTGGATTATCACATATAACACATGTAACACATAATACCTGACATTTATCTTTAAAAGTCGAAACCTATATTTTGAACAATTAAACGTAAACATGGGGTATTTATTATCAACCACTGAAGGTGGATCACCATACTAGGAACCATGGCGACTTACATTACTATTGCTACCTGCGTGGAGCCTAGCTGGATTTACACCATCCTCTCAGCCCCTGTCGCTTATGCTGAGATTTAGCCATTCATTTAAATGACAAAGATACTTCGATTAAAAACCTTCGATTAAATTTAAATTTACATAAAATGTTTTGAGACTTACGTACCTTCTCAGGAGGGCAATAATTTTCCACTACTTTAACTCCCCTTTGAGGGTACAGCCACTAACAATTTGAGTTAATTTAAACTTCCAATAATAAAATATTTATCTATTTACAAATCAGTTAAAAGATCTAATTCTTTTTAAAATGCAATCATTAAATGGCCCTACTCTACCTTAGACCCATGTCACATCTGACCTCTGAACAAGGAGGTCATTCCATCTCCAACTGACACCTGTGGAAGCAGCATGAAACCACTAAATATGATTCAATGGACGCACTGATATCATGATCAGGAATTACATCCTCCACAGCCCTGTTCCACTAAACACCAACCTACAAACTGTTGCAGTGCGCATGACTCTAAAAATAGGTTTACACTATGTTAACCCCATCTTCTTCCACCCTCACTTGTCCACCTGTCAGATCTGCAGAACTTGCGCAATCAGCTTGCAAAGCCCTCCATAATCATGGGCGATTTATCAAACGCTCATAATCCCCTTTGGGGAGTACTGATACAGACAACAGTGGAAAGGTCCTTGAAAATTATTTTCTCCAGTAATGATTTATGCATCTTCAACAATGGCTCAAAGACAATTCTCCATCCTGGAACTGGAACTCTGTTCTTGAACTATCACTTACAGATTCTAATCTTCTATACGAGTTTTAATGGTCGGTCTATGATGACCTTTTGTGTAAACAATTCTGATTTCTATCAACTCCGCGGATGATTCGCCTTCAACAAGGTTGAATTTTACTAAGGCCAATTGGCCATTATTCCAAACCCTTTGTTTTGAAAACCTTAAACCTGACAATTGCAGGAATGCTCCCGATCCCATGGATCTTTTTTCAGACGTCCTACATGCCTTCGGGGACCTAACTATTTGTAAGTCCTCTGTAAACCCACACATACGCAAACCATGGGTTGATGCAAAAAAAGCTAAAAGAAAATAGGAGAACACCCCACTGTGCATAACCTAAATGTTGTTAAAATGACAAACGCCAGGGTCAGACGTACCAATAACAAAACTAAACGCAGGTCATGGAGGAAATATGTCCAAATTAAACTCCTGTATTCCCATGTCCAAGGTGTGGAACATGATACAAAAGACTAAAGGCTAAGGATCGAAAGCCAGTGTTTGCTATCTCAAAGATGGTAACTCATTTGTAACCAAGAAATCATGTCTGTCACCCTTTTAAACATTAAAAATAAAGGCCTCACTGATGTTTTAAATAGTTCTGTTGATGGGCCCCTTTTCGTAGATGACTTCAATATTTCATGCCGTGGTAAGACTATGCATTCAATAGTAAGGCAGCTACAACTCTACCTTACCAAAATGCAAAATGGGCCAATGAAAATGGCTTTAAGTTTTCAAAAACCAAAACAAACTGCATTTACTTTTGCCCTAATGCAAACCGCACAAGGATCCAGACCTGTTTCGGGGCGGTTGTAGAAGAGACCAAATTCCTGGGAATCACATTCAATCGTCACTTGACATTTTTGAACTACAGTATATCACGAAACTGCGTTCAAATGAGTCCAGTCCAATTCAGAATCAGAGTTATATCTGCAGCTAAACTTGATCTCGATCCCACATGTGTGGTTGAACGCTAATGCCAAGCGGTGGAACCATTCGGTTTGTTTTTAAATGGTAGTGAAATGAAAGTATGTGTTTTTTAAATAAAAGTTTTGGGGGGACCGTGGACCTAGAACGGTAATAAATACAAACTTGACAGCGTCACTATATGGCTACAATAATGCTGATGTGACGTAAAGCCGAACTCAACTCAATCCATTTGGTGTCATGGACATTTTCTAGATCAAAGAGGTTCTACACTGCATGCTGTTTATTAATTGTTGCATTTTAGACGAAATATTCCATATGCACCAAATGATCAATGGTACTACAGTTTCAGTTAGAAGATTTTTCGTCTCGAAGTACCATGCAAGATGATTTCTGATCATGCGTTCCATGGTTTTGCACTCGCAGCTAGTTAGTGAAATCGATGGATAATTTGACGGATCTGTATAATCACATCCACATTATCTGAACTGAAATTAATAGTTTTCCTTGCTTGCATCCTTTGTTACTTTTGGAATTTAGGTTCATACATGGACGAAGAAGAATGTACGGAAACGTCTTAGTGCTACAAACTGATTTTTTTTTCATCTCCTAATTAGGACTTAATATTTCCTAATTAGTACTTAATATCTGCCAATTAGGACTTAGTATCTCCTAATTAGGACTGAATGAATGAGTTAATATTTAACGTCACATCGGCAATATTTCAGCCATATTGTGACGAGAACATTCATGTACATTATGACAAGCTATCAGCGAATGACCGTAAAACAACTAGAATATCACAAATGGGATTAAAACTGGCATGGAAAGTTAAAACTAGTTGCACTATTCGGACAATACAATATAAAAACAGGCTACAGATTGTCAACAACTGGAGGTAGATCACCATACTAGGGACCATGGGAACTTACAGTACCTTTGCTACCTGCATGGACCCTAGTTGAATTTACATCATCCCTTCAGCTGTTAACAATTTAGTCACATCTAGCCAAAAATCAAAAATGGAAATATCCTACGGTTAAGAACAGTGAAACGTTTGAATTTACTGTGAATGTTTGTGGACTTACGTACCCTCTCCTAATCAGGACTTAATACATACTAATTAGGACCTAGTATCTCCTAATTAGGGCATAGCATCTCCTAATTAGGACTCAGTATCGGTTGCCTTCGTTGTCTCAACCTTGATTGGAACAGCATTTTTAATTGGAATTGGTTTTCATTTGTCTGCACTATCACTGTATTGGGATTCTTGAGAGGCATTTGGAAGTTGCTGAATATAAGAAGATGAATATACTGATAACAACTTCTTTCTATTGTCTAACACGACGTTTCGGTTCTATTTCTGGCCCCTTCTTCAGGTGATAGAGACAAGAGTACGAGACATATTGTATATACCAGTACTTACAGGGAGAAGGCAAGAGCATGTATATACAAACAAACAAATAGATGAAATAGATGTTATAGAAACAATGATGATGGGGAGATGTAAACACAACAGAGTGACACACAGCTGATTAAATGGCATCAGGGGTGGCTTTTGTGATGTTCCAGGCACTGGGGAGATATACACCTTGATCTCTATTGATCTGTAGGGTTAATCTCCTGATGTTGATGGCTTCTAGTAGTTTTCGTTGGCACAATTGTGAACGTTGGTAGCCAGGATGCTAGTTTGTTGCCAGTCAGTAGAATGGGTAGGGTTGTTTTTGATGTGCTCTGAAAGGGCAGATTTGTTTTTGGTCTTTCCAACTGATGTTTTGTGTTCTTTGAGGCGTATATCAAATGGGCGTTACGTTTCTGCAACATAGTTACTGCCGCAATGGCAGCTTAGTTGGTATATGCAGCGTCGGGGGTTTTGCACAGTCTGCTTGCTTGTACCTCGTCCATGTTCCTTAAGGATGGTCTTCAAAGTGTTGTCCAGACCCTCACTACCATCAACAATGCCACTCTCAAAGACAAGATGAAGCAGCGTCACAAACGTTCAGCAATCTCCAACAACAAGCGGTAGTCAACACCTCCCATGGTAGCACTAGCATCATCAACCTTGGAACTTACAACGAAAAGACAGCCGTCAACCTTATCGCCATCACTTTGTACCAGCCCAGACCCCCCTTCTGTCAAGGGGCCTACAATTCATCCCAACCTGCAGAATCACCCCTTCAGATGAATTCACTACTAGCATTAGAGAGTGGTCTTCAACAATTACCTCGCAATGGCAATACTGAATACCTGAGACATCAGATAGCTGATATTATTAGAAAACTCACTAGAGAACGTAGCAACCTCTCCTCCCAAGAACGAAAGTCCACCAAAGAACTCGGTGAAGACAAAACCATAACCATTACCGAAGCAGACAAAGGCAAAGCAGCAGTAGTTATGGACACCCCCGACTTCCTGAATTTGGTCAACACCAGCCTGATTTCAACCTACAAAATCCTCCCCAAGCATCACACAGCAAAGTTAGAAGGACAATACAAGAACACCCTGAAGACCCTCCACACCCATAAGGAAATATGACTCTGTATCCAAGAAGCTAAATCCGATCAATTGTCAAGCTCCTTGTGCTCGTGCCACTGTCAATAAGTTTTGAGCCTTCAGCAATTTTCATACCCAGGTTCCCGTGTGGACCCGGGATAGAATGTGTCCACAGCACCCCATTGCTGGTCGTAAGAGGCGACCGAATTGGGTAACCTGTTTGCCGTGGGTTGCGTCCCGTGTCGGTGGAGGACGGTAGTCTGGTGGTTGAGGGCACTGGGAGCCTGAATCGTGTTCCTTTTGCTCAACACACCACTCCGGCCCTTACTTCACCTAGACGGGTGGTAGAATCGGCCCGATTCTATCAATCGGCTGGTCATGTCGAGCCCTGTGCTTTACTTGTTTTGCACAATTTTTATTCTTGCCTGTATCTTTCACGTTAGGTCTTGGCTCGTTTTGTTTTGAAATGTATCACTTTGATTTTTGAACATGTCTAATGTAATTTGCCTAGAGTTATAAGCCCAGAAGGCGGTGGCTCATGGGCCAATCTAGTGGATCAATTAATTTTCAGTTAATTCTTCTGCTGGAGTATACCATCCCAGTATCCTCGGTGCTGCCAGTCGGAGACCCACTGGCATTAAGCATCGTCTAAATGACACTCCGTGGTGGGTGGGGAGCTGGGATGATGAATCATATCAAAACTAACCATGGCACAACCCAAAAAATCCAAACCTGTATTAGATGATAGTTCTTCTGAAGAAGTATCTTCTCTTTTCCCTCTAGGTAATTGGAACAAATTTTTAGTAGTACATTCTACTGTTGGTCAGTCATTCCGACTCAATCCTTTTGCTACCGCCAAATATATCTATGGCATTGCTGATGATGTTAAAGATCAGAAAAATTAGAAATGGATTTCTTTTGATTAAATGTAAAACGAGGAAATAATCTCAATTCCCTCAATCCTTGAAAATGTTGGTGAATACACCTGTCACGGTTTCACCCCATAACCCATTTAGTACCTGTAAAGGCACTGTGAGAGATAAGGAACGCATTCTTTCAGACCTGAGTGAATCAGAACTTACAACAGAGCTAAGGGATCAAGGAGTCACTCAGACTTGACGCTTTACAAGGAAGATCAATAATGAAGTCGTCAACACCAACACCTATCTCTTTACCTTTGCCCTTCACAAACTGCCCAAAGTAGTCAAAGCAGGTTATTGTAACATCGGCGTGGAAACTTATATTCCAAATCCACTCCGTTGTTACAAATGTCAAAAATTTGGACATGGATCACAGTCATGCACAAACTCCAAGACGTACTACCGGTGTAGTAAACAGGGTCATGATGGGAATGAGTGTACAAAACATCCTAAGTGTTAAAATTGTAATGGAGAACACTTGGCTTCCTCTAGACAATGTCCTGTGTTCCAAACAGAGCACAAAATCATTCAACTGAAGCAAGAAACGCATATCTCTTTCCTTGAAGCTAAACGCCTGATACAAGCAAGTCAGCCAAACGCTCTCGCTCTTATTCCACTGCAGTAGCAGATACTTTGACCAAACCTGCTAAATCAGTTGAAATCCAGACATATCACCTGGATCAAAACAGATCACTAGTCCTTCGTTGACACTTTGTCTGTTCCTGACACTATATCTAGTAACTCATCCACGCAGACACAACACAAAAGACCATCGCCACCTCCTGTTGTTAGAAATGCCAGCAAGAATATTGGTCATTCTAAACATTCTGACAGGATATCTAAGGGTCTTCGAGACCCAATACAAGTATTCAATAAGTATGCTGTCTTGGAAGACACATCCCCGTGTCGCCACATCCCCGTGGGCGCAATAGAAGCAAGTGGCCACGCAGATCACCCGTACGCCCACCCCAGATAACGTGACCATTTACCATTCACTTCTACAATGGAATTGCAGATGTCTAAGGACCAATGTCAGTGAATTACATTTATTAGCACAGGACGTTCGACCTTCGGCATTCTGTCTCCAGGAGACATATCTCAAGCCAACAGATAAGTTTAAATTTCGTCAGTACAATTCATATCATTCTTTTTCACCTCCGTCGGGTAAAGCTTCTGGTGGGTGTTCTATTTTGGTGAGGCAGGATGTCATCCACAGTCCTGTTCCTCTTACTGTCAATCTACAGGCTGTTGCAATTCGACTTACATTGCACATTACTTTTACTTTGTGCTCATTGTATATTCCACCCTCTTCAGCTCTTCAGCGATCCGAACTACAGTCATTATATGATCAGCTCCCGAAACCATGTGTAATCATGGGTGACCTAAATGGTCATAACCCTTTATGGGGAGGTACCAACGCTAATTCAAAGGGAACAGTCATTGAAGACTTTATCAGTGATAACAGTCTATGTATTTTTAACGATGGCTCAAAGGCCTACTTACATCCTGCTAGTGGTAGCTATTCTGCCCTGGATCTGTCACTGTCAGATGACCTCTGTGGAAGTGACCATTTTCCTTCCATTCCTATGCCAACAATCCCTGCTGATGAGCCACCTTCAACGAGGAGGAACTTTTCAAATGCCGACTGGCCTGCTTATAAATCAATGTGTGAAGAAATATTGCAGCCGGATCGTTTCATGAATGCTCCTGATCCCATTCAGCTGTTTACAGGCAAACTTAATGCCATTGCTGAAGAAACTATTCCAAGGTCCTCTGCAGTTTCGCATATCCGTTAACCATGGTTTGATATAGACTGTAAGAAGGCTAGGAAGGCTAGAAAAAAGGTAGAGAAGTCTTTCCGTAAACACCCTACAGTGCCTAATCTCAATACCGTCAAAGTAGCAAATGCCAAGGCACGGCGAACTTTTAAACAGAATAAACTTCGGTCTTAGAGAAAATGTGTATCTAAGATAAATTCTAGAAAGCCAATGCCTAAGGTGTGGAACATGATACAAAGAATCAAGGGCAAAGGTACAAAATCTGTGGTTCATCACTTGAAAGACGGAGATCAATTACTTACTGACAAAACTGACATTGCAAATAAAATAGGTGAAACTCTGGCTAAACATTCTCCGTCATCGAAATACGTACCTCAATTCCAAAAATATCAAATGCAACAAGTGAAGAAGACTATTAATTTTCTTTCTAATAATGGTGAAGACTATAACGAAATATTTTCAATTCATGAGCTCTACACTGCACTTGTCCAAGCACACGATACTGCAACAGGTGTTGATAACATCCACTATCAACTCTTGAAACATCTGCCTGACTCGAGTCTGGAAACTCTGCTTTCCACATTTGATGGCATATGGACTTCTGGGAACTTCCCATCTTCTTGGCGTGATGTCATCGTGGTACCAATACCTAAAGCTGGTCGAGATCATTCCGATCCTTCTAATTATAGATCTATATCTTTAACCAGCTGTGTCTGTACAACTATGGAAAGTATGATAAATAATAGATTAGTATGGTACTTGGAAACTAATAATTTAATCCACCTTTCGGATGAAATCTCATATTACAGCTGCACATATTGAACTGGATACTACATGTCCATACAGGCTTTTCTCAACGCCTCCGTGGCAATTAGTGCGACCTAGAGTCATACTGGATCTTACTCATCATAAGAAATCTGACACGAATGACTCAATATACCAACAGGAATTCATCCAGTTACGGAAGCAATATAATTCCTAGGCTCCCGTGAACGGCCACTTCCTCGTGGTGGGTGCTGGATAACGCCAAGAGCCGTTCACCCCCGTCGTGGACCCAGGGGGATATTTACTCCACCAACCTGTTCGCCGTGGGTTGCAGCCCTGTGTTGGTGAAGGAGGGGATCCTGGTGGTTGAGGGCATGGGAGCAGGACCAGTGTTCCTATCGCTCAACACACAACTTTGGCCCTGACTTCACCTAGACGGGAGGTTGAATGGGCCCGGTTCAACCAATCGGCTGGTCACGCCAAGCCCTGAGCATTACATTTTGTAATGTTCTAAATTCTTTAGTATGATATTAGCCTTGGCGATTTTTAAGCAGGTCAAAATTTCAAATAGTCACACATTTTTCCCTAGAGTCGTATGCCCGGAAGGCGGTGGCTCATGGGCCAATCTGGTGGAATAATTAACCTTTTAATTTTTCTGCTGGGGTATCAACCGGGTATCCTTGGTGCTGCAAGCTAGAGACTCGCGTGCTCTAGCATTGTCCCTGTGATACTCCGTGGTGGGTGGGGAGCTTGATTGAGTGTACCAAAAAGCAACAATCAGCAAACCTGTTGAACACTAACACATTAAAGTTCACACAAACCACCAGGTTTGCTAATGCAAAGAGACAAGTACTAAGCTTGGAACAAACAGAAAGCTATGCTTCCATTGCCAGAAGAACACCAGAAACAACATCTAGAGTACTTACAGTATCCACTAGCTGTTAGACAAACTTGACTTGGGTCAAAACTGATTCCCCTAACCTTTTCTCACCCACTTCATCTACTCAAACACGAGATTCAGTTTCTGGTACGTCCAAAATTCAGTTAGAAACATCCCCTGATCTATAACCATCTTCCCTGTCATCGACAAAGTCTCGTCAAAGTCTCACTAAAACCAAAGGTAAACAGCAAGATTCTTTTTAAAAAAACTCAGTGGGAGAGCTCTGACAGGGTCACAAAATAAAATTCAGTTATTCAACAAATACGGATCGCTTGAGGATATTCACGTGTGTGAAAACGTCCATTCAAGGGCTCAAAGCTTGTCCCCACCAAAAAAGTGCGGGGTAGATCCCCAATAACTCCCCCAAAAAGATAGGTTATCAGAATAATCTTTTACAGTGGAATTGTAGAGGTCTAAGGACTACTTTTAATGAGTTGCAGCTCTTAGTCCAGGATTTAACACAATCAGCTTTCTGTCTGCAGGAGACCTATTTGAAACAGACAGATACTTTTGACCTGCGTCATTACAAGGCATATCATTGCTTTTCACCTCCGGGTGACAGGGCCACGGGAGGATCTTCCATCCTAGTCAAACAGAATATTATCCATAGCCCTGTTTCACTTACTACTGTTCTTGACAGGCCGTTGCAGTGCGACTAACTTTGCTGTCTCTATATTTCTCCTTCTTGAACGTTTCACAAAACCCATCTTCAAGTGTTGTATGGTCAACTCCCGAAGCCCTGTATTATAATGGGAGATGTGAATGGACACAACCCACTCTGCGGTAGTGTAACTATAAACGTTAAAGGTAAATTACTAGAGGAGTTTTGTTCTAATAGTGAGTTATGTATTTATAAATGATGGTTCCAACACATATTTACACCCTGGTACAGGGACCTATTCTGCTCTCAACTTGTCACTCACAAAATCAGAATTACTAAATGAATTCCAATGGTCAGTCCACGATGACCTCTGTGGAAGTGACCATTTTCCTATTATTCTAAAACCTGTAATTTCATCAGATGTACCTCCATCATCAAAGCGAAATTTTAAAATGGCTAACTGGGCTTTGTTTGCAACACTGTGCGCTGAAAAACGTAAACCGCGACGTTTTATTGGCGTTCCTAATACTATTAATGTTTTTCGGATGAACTAAATTCCATAGCTGATGAGTGCATACCAAATTCAGCAGAAGCAGTTCCACATATTCGAAAACCATGGTTCAACGATGACTGCAAACAAGCTAAGAAGGCAAGGAAAAATGCAGAACATTATTTCCGTCGCCATCCTATGGTGCATAATTTATATAAATTTGAATTTTAAATGCTAAATCTGGGCACAAATATGTATCCAAAATAAATTCTCGGACACCCGTGTCCAAGGTATGGAACATGGTCCAGAAAATTAAAGGTAAAGGTACTGAATCTAGTGTCCACCATCTTAAACATGGATATCAATTATTTACTGATAAATCAGATATTGTAAATAAACTGGGTGAAACCCTCGCGAAACATTCTTCCTCTTCTAATTATGTAAGTGAGTGAGTGAGTTAAAATTTAGCGTCACATCGGCAATATTGCAGCCATATAGTGACGAGAAATGTTGTAAATGCACACACAAAAGACAAGTAATTAAAAACCCAGTCATCGACGGACTGTAAAATAACTAGAGTATCACAAGAAGAGTTAAAACTAGCTAGCTTTTTAAAAGCATAAAACTATGTTAGACAATGCCACGTAACAAATGGCAATTGATCACCAACAACTGAAGGTAGATCGCCATAACAGGGGCCACGGGGACTTACAGTACTCTAATTATGTACGTAAATTCCTGCAGTATCAAAAACAACAAGAAAAGAAAACTATTAATTTCAATTCACATAGTGGGGAAGATTATATTGAAACATTTTCTATTCATGAACTCCATACTGCCCTTGATCAGTCTCGTGACACCGCTACGAGAGCTGATAACATACATTATGAACTCCTGAAGCACTTACCAGAATTCTGTTTAGAGACGCTGTTATATATATTTGGTGGTATTTGGACTTCCGGGGAATTTCCTTCTTCATGGTGTAACGCTATAGTAGTACCAATACCTAAACCTGGACGTGATCACACGGATCCATCCAATTATCGACCGATTTCAGTAACTAGCTGTGTTTGCAAGACCATGGAACCTTTAATTTCATGGACCACATTCCATACCTTAGACATAGGCGTTCGAGAATTTGTTTTGGACACATAATCCTTGCTTGAACAAATTCTCACTCTTGTGTCCAAGGCACAACATCTGGACCCCAGCTGCCCCCACCCCCCCCCCCCCCCCCCCCCCGTTCATTATGTCAATGTACTTGTCAAACGCTCGGTTTAAGGAGTCTGGATATTACTGGTCAGTGATAGATCATGGTCCCTGGGCAATACCCGGCATAACTACAGGCGGTCAATAGGTGACCAGCCGGTCCCCCCCCCCCCCCAACTGAGCATGCACGTGCTGGCCGCTAAAAGTAACCAAATCATTACAAGCAATTACTACCTCGGTAATTAAAGCACATTCTGGCCAGTTGCTTCGCATGTTCAACAAAGATAACGAGGGGCCTTAATTACTAATGACCCATCGCTGACCGTGACCCATCGCTGACCGGGAGATAAGGGGGAAGAGCTAAAACAAAGACTTAGACTGACCAACCCTGGGTATATATAACGGCTCTAACAATAGAGTCGGAAAAAAAGAGAGAGAGAGAGAGAGAGGAGCGAGACGCGATAGCCTACACGTGTGTGTAACTAAGAATAAAGAGTTGTGGACCCGAGACAGACTTGTGTCGTTCATGTACTGGACATCCACGGAGAGACACAACACCACCACACCTAAGTACAATCATCCAACCCACAGTGCGATGGTGGAGGAATAAGTACAACCTCACATCCCTCCGTGCGATACTGGTGGAGACAGATCTCGGTGCCTCTTCAAGCCAAGCAGACAAGACCAAACCAAAAGGTTAGTCCTGAACTGTATACTTTGTCTAGGGTCCACAACTAACTGCCGACCAGTTCCATAATTTGACAGAAATCCCAAAGCATTCCTAGGTGCTGCAAAATCTACCGACCTTCCATGCCTACGACTTGCCGTAACGTTCTACCTGTCAGGCAGTGTGTGTGTCAATAACTCTTTGCATTTCTGTGTGACAGTGTGGAAATTCACACCACTGTCGCTCAACGAACAGAATTCTGTTCGGTACAGGATCATCCCAGGCTGTATTTCTATATAACCAGTTGATCTCGACGACGGGGCTTACACCTTTGTCCAGCAGACCTCACCAAGACCAGGACTCACTTCCCAAGCAGACCAGGGTCACCACACCAGTCTCCAGTCATCACACCCCGCTCCATCCAAACAAGACCGGACAAGTCACTGTGAACCGTGTGAAAGAACTGTCATTGTGTGCATTACCAAGAAAGCCGTTTACGTATTCACTCGGGTAAGCACACTTTCCTTTTGCATATTACCACTTACGTAGTTCGTACTTATTACACCTGACCAAAATACACCTGTATATATATTGTTCAAGCATGTCCATCTTTAAACTGAATCCCCTAAACGCAGACGACCGTCTTCCCCTCTTAGTCACAGAATCGATTAACTCGCCCCCACATTCTAAATCTACCCCTAAACAGGTCGACCTAAGCTCCCTCGACCCCTACTCCTCCCAGTGGGTGACCTTTGATGATACCACTTTAGACACACGCCATACCGGTCACACAGTCACCCTTCCTGCACCCCCAAGTTACGGCAATCCCTGTCCCTCACCCCTCACCCCTCCACCTTCCCAGTCATTGCCACTAAACCCTCGCACACGTAACCCCTCCCCTTCACCGCCACCTCGCCACCCTACTCACCGGGATCCTCCCCCTTCCCATACACTCTCTACCCTGTCCAGGGCCATTAACTGTTCCCGTCTCCCACTTCCCATGTTTGATGGTAAGGACCCCATAGCCGCATCTGCTTGGCTAAAACGGTATGAGAAGTTCGCCTCTGCCCAACACTATACCGACGACGATCATATTGATATCTTCCCCCTTTACTTAACCCACCTAGCATCAGAATGGTATGAAGGGACGAAAGATACCTCATGTATGTCCTGGCCGGAGTTAAGGGCTGCTTTTCTACGCAGATATTCCCCATCATCCATAAGCTTGTTAACTCGCCACAACGCCTTACTGGATAGGAAGCAAAGGTCTGGTGAAACCTTCCCCGCCTTTCTTCAGTCCATCAGGCATGAGGCTGAATTACTCCACCGGAATGATGATGGATATATCAAAGATCTGATTTTGCGAAATAGTCTGCCCCATATACGCCAGTTCATCCTGACTCATCCCCACGACAATCTAGATCAATAATTGATAGTGCAGAAATTGCGGACGCCACGTCAGGGTTGACTGATTCTAAATCTGAACAACTTATGGCAGCAATTAATGCTCTCTCTTCCCAAGTCAGCGCCCTCCACACGGAACATGTTAATGCAATCACCCCTGGCTATCATCCTCATCAAATTACACACCCTGGTATGTCAGGTACTGCATCCAAGAACTATAGCCACTTAAATGCCAATGCTCATCAACGCCCATTCCCATACCGTTCTAACCCCTCCCAATATCATCAACAGTCAGTCCCCGCCCCAAAGTCATTCCCCAGGGGTGGACCACAACACCAGCCCCAAAAACAATTCCGCTGTAAGGGTTGCGGTTACTTCCACTCCCCTCCACAAGAGTGTCGTGCACAGTACCTCCGCTGTTACAACTGTAACCAGCTAGGGCACCTGCTTAGAACATGCTCCCTCCCCCAGCAACGCCGCGCATGATATCAGGCGCCTCCCGTTACCGACTCACGCTGCCATCATGCAGCCCAAGGGAGGCATGTCGACCAATCCGATAACATGAACTTTAACTCCACACAGACCCCCAAGCTAAACATCTCCGGGTTTCTAAACAATGTTAGTCTGACCCACAGTACTATTGCCATGACAATTAACGGCACACCCCTGAAGGCCCTTGTCGATAGCGGGGCTTGCGCCAGTTGCATTGGGCAAACACAATATGAACGGTTGGGGGGACCTTCCACCTTCCCACTCATTACCGACAGGAGTACCAAGTTAGCAGGGCCCGACGGTACCACCCTTAAGGTCCCCGGGTCTGTCGACTTAGTTGTAACCATTGGTGACCTTCATCTGACGCACACATTTTTTGTAGTTGAAGCATTACAGCATGACGTCCTACTGGGTCTTGACTTCTTAACGGACCAGTCGGCCTTTATCGACTACCCCAACAACAAACTCTGCCTTGCTAATGGTCGCACTGAGACGCCATTCCTAGCCCCTCCCACAGATGGTTCCTTAGTCGCCCATTGTCAACATTCAGTCAAAATTCCCCCGCGCTCGGAATTATGCTTCATGTTAACGGTACCTTCTGACGACCTATTAGAATCCACTGGCATTCTTCAACCATTAAGTACTTTGACCCAGTCACATAAGGTCATTGGTAGTCATTGTTTAGTGAACTGTGTCAGCTCTCAGGCTCCCTATCGTTTACTCAACCCAAATGATCGGGAGATCACATTACCCCCTAGCACGCCCATTGCTTTGTTCGAACCCTTGGACACACATCTCCAGTATTAATCACATTACCGTGACAACTGACTTGACCAATCAGGATTGGGACCCTGAGGACGACGTTCCCCTCTCTGTTCTCAGACGGACGTTGCAGACAGCCTCGAACAGGCCCCCATCTAACGACGGACAGTCCACAGAACTATTTATACAACAGCTCTTGTCCTCAAAACGCATAGGAGCTGTCCAACACTTTAGGGTGAAGTATCTAAACAACCCTACCCCCCAGTGGGTTTCTCAAACCCACATTCCCGCGTACATTATAGAAGACTACTATGCGCAGTGTACTCTGAAAAGCAGACAAAAAGTAAGTGCCCGAAAAAAACGTAGCAAAGCCCAAACTGTAACATTCACCCAGTAACAACGATCACAAGTTACACAATCCACACTGTTGTAAATAGCAAGTCTACCAATTAGTCGTGTATATACGTCGTGTGAATACTTAAGATGCAACACCACCATACCCAGACACAGAACTCCCGCAACACATATCACCGCGACCACTTCTTTAGTACCACATTCACTCCCACACACAATTTTATTACACCACCATGTTTGGAATGCCGATTATCATGTCTCCCACTGAACCAGCACAAATAGATAGCTTATCAAATTTCCTACCTAGGTACAAATAGTGAAGCAGTCCAGATATTTCTCAGTGGTAAGCAAAACAATAACCTTGTAGCGGCCGAATGTCTGAATTTCCAGAAAGTAAAGGTGAAAGGTAAAGGGAAATATGCATAGTTGCAAACTCATTGCATACCACCTGTATGAATGACGAGGGAAGCGAGAACGCAATATAGGGGTTATGAAAGAATATGTATGTCCGAAGGAGAAGGTGTCAACTGTGGGAAATCAGGTACAGGGCAACCACAGCCAAAAGAGCCATCACGCCATTGTCTGGGGACCCTGGAGAGACGCCAGTAGTTATAATACGTTGAAGGAAGTAGAAGAGTAGTGATGCGTGAACGAGGCGTCAGCTGTCGGAATCAGGTACAGGACAACCACAGGCAAAAGAGCCATCACGCCATTGTCTGGGGACCCTGGAGAGACGCCAGTAGTTATAGTACGTTGAAGGAAGTAGTAGAGTAGTGATGAGAAGGAGGTGTCAACTGTGGGAAAGCAGGTACAGGGCAACCACAGGCAAAAGAGCCATCACGCCATTGCCTGGGGACCCTGGAGAGACACCAGGTGTTTGTCGCTCTGCGGCAGGGTTAGCTGATGGATTCCACCGTCTACCCGTCCCTTGGCCACGGACGGGTCCACAGGCGTGCTCGATACCCATGGAAGAGTGTTTAGAGCGATCATTCACTCGTTCGGAAGTCCCGGTAGTGTAGGGCCAGCTAACCTAAGGAACATTTGTGTAGAGGAATGACGTCATTAGTGAATAAGGTGCATACAGGTGTTACGAGTAGAGTAGTTTTCGAACTGAGGATGAATGGGTGCACAGAAGGCACCATAAAGGGTGAATGCTTAAACCAAATAGTTGAACGGCCAGTCCACCACTGAGAACTAAGTCTAATCACGTACTTGTTTCCCCCCTGTTTACCAAATATATATATATACCGTATACATTTTTATGCAGGATGAGGTGCCTGCAAGCTTGGTCGCTGCTGCTTACCATACTGTATAGTACGAACGGTCAGGACCATGACCGCCTACACTATGGGACCTTGTTCTCGGAAAGAGGGAAACTCACAGCTTTCGACGAATCTTGGACCCATACCTTTGCACTAGAGCTACCAGAGCCTTACCTTCCTAACAGATCTTATGAGATTCCATCTTGTCTTAAACAGGATGACTCAACATGTAAAAATACACACTTTCATGTAAGCACCATTTTGACCTTTGTACGTAACCTACACGCTCGTGCTAACTCAGACATGGCAAATACAATAAAATTAATTAAAGGGCTCGTCCCGGACACCCCTGAACTTAAACCCAAAACCCGACACACACGGAGTTTGCTTCCATGGCTTGGTCAGCTAGCCAAGGGAGCATTCGGCCTTGCCACAGAACGCGACCTGAAAATAGTAACAGATCATATTCAAATCCTTGCATCCCAGGTACATCTGCGTGATGTTGGCTTCAACACATCACAACACCATATGGCATCCTACATGACACAGACAAATATTCGTTTCGACAACATCATCAAAGCCATCAAACAAAATCATAACCAAATCGTCCAGACAGGCGCGTTCACACTTAAAGAGGTCAAATGGTACGAAAACTATTTCTTAATACTGCTTCTTATGGTAGGAAGAGAAAATCAGTTGGCAACATTAGTGCAGAGTCAATCTCAGACATTACATTCAGGAGTATTCCAGTTACTGCGGGGTCGCCTTTCGCCCAACATTGTCCCCCTACAGACACTACTATCAACAATTAACTCTATTGCAGACCGTTTATCTTCTACATATCCAACGTTCCAACTTCGATATACGGACGCAACGATGTACTACACAGACGTTGATGTGCATTTGGCCCGTCATAACAATATGTTGTTTGTGACACTACTAATACCAGTAGTCTCGGACACTACGGTCATGAAAGTGTATAGGACGACAACATTTTCCCTACCAACACACGTCAACTCCCCACATGCTACTATTGTCAGGAATGTGGCCCCATATCTGGCTGTTTCCGTAGACAGTAAAAAGTTTGTCGAGTTTAATAGTCAACAGTTCGAGCGGTGCAACGGTAAATCACATATACACTGTGATATATTGCCCCCCGAGTCCACCTTTTCCTCCCCCACATGTACCTTAGCATTGTTTCTAAATGACATCGATCTTGTCCATGACTTATGTACCTTCCACTTTTTACCTAACGGTACGGTGACTGACATGTTCGAACTACGATCAGGCACGGTTGTCCTCAAAAATGTCCAAAATATTACCTTTATGTGTCCGACCGGCATCAGAACCCATAAGGGATGCAGTTTGTGCACACTACCGCTCTACTGTTCTTGTTCAATCCAAGCAAATAATAAAACCATCCCTCCCCGGCTGAACCATTGCAAAACCCATGATAACACGACCCATCTTCGTTATCCCACTAACATTGGTTTCTTACGTCATTTCTTCAATTCTGACCAAATTCGTGATTCTATTCCTGCCCTACTAGCACAGGAGCCGGTCCAGTATACAACCGCCCCCAGTAGTATAGGGAATGGGGGTTTTAAAACACTTTCAAGAAATGTCTCTACAAAGCCTTATTTACTAAATAAGGCTTTGGTTGGGTCATTAGCTCTTGCTACTATTACCCCTACTACAAAATTACTGTGCCTTGGTAGGAGGTAACACTGTGCCGTACGGTACGATCAATAATTCTTCTCTTACAAAACCCCTACCCGGCCCATCCCTCAAGTAGTACAAGTTAGGTTCGTCGGCTTTTATATCCACTTTATCTATGTTGTAAGTTTTGACTGACCATATAGGATCGGTGGCCCGCTTACGGCTATCGCCCTCGTGTTCCCCCGGCTGGTATAGATACCTCACTAGGGCCCTATCTGGTATCTGTTTCTCCTTCCCACGCAATGGAGCGGCCGACTCTGCAACTATTGATTTTAGTTTGATAACGTCTGCCGGTTTCTTACCGGTGAGACGGGTGACTTCATGGTTGATTGCCGACACCACCTTGGGTAACCTCGTGACCCATTCAGTCGATCGTTTTCCAGGGGTGGTCATCTCCCTAGCATACTGATAGCCGAACAAGCGCTCAGCCAAAGTCCTATTAAATCTCTCAACTATGGCTTGGCTGGGATGGGCTCCGGCCGTGCCACGCCTAACCTTTGTATCGTGTTTGGCTAGCAGTTGTGACACGGCACCCATGAACTCCCGTCCGGGGTCAACTTGCAGCTCTGTTGGCCACGTCAGCGGGCTGCGTTTGTATATGCGTTCGAATCCTCTGGCTACCTGGGCCGAATCTTTCGTGGTCAAGGGTTCGGCTTCCTTGTAACGACTGGCTACGTCCACTACGGTTAAGGCATACTTGTACCTCTTGTCGTGGGGTAGGAACAGTAGGTCTGCCTGGTGAATGCTATTAGGTATGTTAATACCGAACCTCCTTCTAGGCACGTAGCGTGGTGCCGGTAAATAGATCTGCCACAGGGCTTGTTTTTCAAGCCACGCTTTGGCTTCCTCCGGGGGTACTCGCGCTAGTTTAGCTAGCTTATCTACTGCGTTAGCTCCTTTCCAGTACCCACGCGGGCTGTAGTAAATAGCCTCAAATTTTTTCATGTCCATACGCGTATGTGTTTATTCCATCAATAGCTATCCAACGTTTCGTGTCCATAGGCGACAGGGACGTCTTGTTTATAGTCAGTCCGTATATCTTATGTCCATCACTTCTAAGTGTGTTCATTTTATGTCTAAAGGTACGGGTCTTGAACAGGGCTTCCTTGAATCTGGCGTGTTTGATGTGTTGTTTCACCACATACTTCTTAACCCCCTTAGCCTTCCGGATCTCACTATTGTCGGCTTTCAGTATGGAGTACATCTTAGGTCTCAAACCTATGTACTCGGCTATGGGCGTGCCAGCACACTCGTCCTTCATCTTACCTAGGACCTTTTTATTTACCGTACTGTGTATGGCATGGGTCTTAGGGTAGTCGCTGGTGTCGTATAAATCGAGGTGTTTTTTCATGTCCTCGTACACGTCCTCGGTTCGAATCTCCATCAGCAGGGAATCCGTGTCAGTGTACAGCACTTCACACCTGTCACCGTACTGTTTCTTGAGCTCGTTGTAGTAAAAGTCGTACATCAGGTGTTTGGATAAATCGAGGATGCTCATCCCCACGTAAACAGGCCGGTTGAATTTTATGTGGCTTTTCTTCATGTGTATGGCAACCAGGTCGTCTGTAAATATTTTATTACGGTTGAATGCCGGACTGGCTATCAATTTCCTGAGCTTGTCTTCCTCACTAGATCTAACCAGCTTCACGGTCACGCGTTTCCTCAGGTTCTCCATAGTCTTACCAAACACCGAGTTGTTCATGAGCTTGTAGAGATTTTTCTCAAAATCACTGGTGGCTTTTTTTCGTAGGTCTGTGTTCATTCTGATATAGGGCTCCATCCATGGACTCTGGTCGAACATGAGCACCCTGTGTATTTTGGTCAGCCTTATACCCAACGACAGGTACAGCTGTAGGTTGCGATAGTGAACGATGTACTTGGTCTTATTCATTAAGTTAGGCACGAGTTTTTCAACGTCTGTCACACGACCACCTGACAAGTTATGTTGGTACTCAGACATCCAGTCTGTGTTAACCCTCATACGTTCGGGGGCCAGGGGGTAGCTGTTGTGCGATGTGTGTAATTCCTTGGGATACTCTAAGTCAACTTCGAGGATATACCCTTTGTTCGAATCTGGTGCAACCTCCATAACATCAACGTGGGGTACCCATTCGAATCCCCCTGTAGGTAGATACTGACTCATGGCCCAGCCGTACAGGTTGTTTGCGTCGAGGTAGAGAATGTGATTGGTTGGTTTGTTAGGATCGTAACCTTTCACGTATTGATTATTTGCTTTCGCGTATCGTTTGGATGCCATGGAAATACCACCTCGCAAGCCTTTCTCAATGAATAGGTGCATGTCGTAATCTGTGAGCAATTCCAAATTAACTCCGGTCTTTTTAAGCAAGGCGTCCCACGACAGACCTGGGCTGGTGTAATACCATGCGGGGTCGAGTTTATACTGCTTTAAACATGTCTGCCGAAACGTTTCAAACACGTCGGCTAACAGCAGTATATCTGTCCTCAAGTACAGGTCGTGATAATCACCCAGGTTCTTACAACCCAGTTTATTCCATACGTTAGTCGCGTGCGAGTAATCATCTCGTGAGACGGACGCCTCATTCAGCTTGCTATAAAAGCAGTCAATAGGGGGTAGTCTGGTCTCGGTGAACTTGGCCCAACTATCCATGTACTCATAGGGGTACACACCCTTCCTCATAAGCAGGGGTCTAGTCTCGGCGTCTGTGTATCGATCGGTGATAGGGAAGGTATTGTTGGCCTTGACCAGACTGTCGAGTGACGACAGGAGGAACTGAAACGAGTCAATGAACCTAAGTCCGTTTAAGCTGAAGGAGATGTATCTCTCCATGTTGTTGGGGATGCACGTTATATTACCATCAATTTTCGCGATGGCCTGCATGATCAAGTGTGAGTCGTACCCTCTCAAGTTGTGAAAGACAACGGGGATGTTTATTGTCTTAGGGTTGATTTTAAGCTTGAGGTTGCACGCGCTGTGAGCGGCGCCTCTATACTTACCAGTTATGTGGCAGTGATCTCTCACCGAATCACCGTTAAGTGGTGAGTCGCACACGTGACAGTTAGTGCTACTAGCGTGAGCTAACCTGTCGGCTCGGGTCATACGCATGGGAGCGATTCTATACAATGTATTCCTAATAATTTTTTCTTCCTCCTGCAAACACTTTAGAAACCTTTCAGCCGCGTCAGGGCCCCTATACACTACCGGAGCTTTCGTTTCCCCGTCACAACGGACGACAATGTATCCAAACGAACAGGCTTTATGCTCTTGTGTCTTGTGGGTGAAGCTACCCCCACTAGGGGGTGTGGGGGAATCCCCACCCACAACTAAGGCTTCGAAGTCGGCGTATATGATATAAGGCACAGACATTTGGTTCTTGTGGTTACTGAATTTTAGGATATTTTCACCTTCCTTAGGCATGTCGACTCGTATGGCCGTCTGCCCCACACCTTGACAATCATCCCGGTGGGATTCTAATAAATCAGCTCGGGTGAAGCCATGTAGGCATCGTTCACAGAAGTGGGTCTTTTCTCTGTGTGCCGATTGGTCATACAACAGCCTGCTAAAGTGTTTTATCCATGTGTAGTGATACTTGTCACCTCGCTGGATCATGAATATATTGATAACTTGGCGATCCTTCACCGTGCTGACCCTGTGTACTATTGTTGTGTTACCTTCGTGCCCAAAGACATTTATAGCCAGATTATTCTGTTTTTCTACTTTAGTGATCTGGGATATTGGGGTTGGTTCATCTATACCATCCCAATTAAGCCCATCATCCTGAGGATAATTAGAAGGCCTGTTCGGATTAGTGTCAGCTGGAAATAAGGCTGACCTGATAGCTAACCTCAGGCAATCGTTTCCTCTATTCTTAACGTTTACTATGGCATGTTTGTTTCTATAGTAGGGAGGTAAGGCTAGGTATGACCCGCCTCTGAACGGCACGTATTTAGCTATGTCTAGATAGACATTATCGATTTTATCTACAGCCCACCCGGACCCTAAGTGTGTGTAGCGTTCTAGGTATTCTCGTATCTGCTGAAAACTTGTATCGATTGATGCGTCAATGGTCTCTGTATGTGTGGCGACCTCTTGTTGACCTCGGAAGTAAGGCTGAACATACTCAGTGGCCCCTGTGGAGACCTGCTTATCGAGCGACATTTTCACTGTGATCTGAAACTTGATACTTCCTAGGTTATTTAGTTCCTGGTTGACCTTATCAGCTATCAGAGGCTTGATATCTGTAATGTCTATGTTTCTATCAACGTGCATGCGCCAACCTCTCAAATAGTTGCCTACAGCGCGCTCAGTGCGCACGAACTGTAGGTCAATAGCTCTATTCTGCCGTAATAATTCTAAAAGCTGTGGTTTTCTCATACGGGAATACCCGCCTAAACCCAAATCGTGTGCCTCGGCTTTCAGTTGTTTTACAGTGGGACATGCTACGGGGGCATGTGATAACAATGCGGTTAACCCGGCTCTCCCCAGGTTTGAATAACCCGTGTGTCCAAGCTGTTTTGCTTGAGCTTTTAATTGTTTTACCGTAGGAGGGGCTTCTAAACCTAGTAATCTCAACAATGCTGACTTCCACATTCTAGAATACCCGATAACACCTCTCTGTTTTGCGACCCACTTGAGCTCGCTTACAGTAGACATCGTGTTTACACCTAAGAGAACTAATGTCTAATTGGTTCACAGTAAGGGGAGGTAACTCTTAAGTGGCTATCTTGAGCAGTCGCCTACGTTCTTTTATATAGCCTTTTTTATTCTCGTAGATGAGTTGATGTCTGACTACGTTCGCTCCGTGAGCTTTACATAGACAGTAGTGCCCTTTAACCCCGATACCACACACAGAACACGTGTAATTAGGACTTCCCATATGGAAACAACAGAACCCCTGATTCCTGCATTTCCTACCACAAGCCTCGGTCTTCCCCATAAGTATGTATTCGCATCGGTATGGAGCGGGTCTCATGTTTACTTATATAGGTGTTTTAGTTTAATTGCTTCGCAACCAACGCAGTAGCTGCTATACCCAACACTATGAAGCCCAGTTCACGATTCATTTGTCCCTTGGATGGTGTGTAGTACTGAGCGAGTGTGGGTTTATTGAGCGGTTCCAATTGTTTACCAGTTAGTAGATAGTATTCTTTCATTGCTTCATCGACATCGTAGAATGTTTTAATGGCATGGTTTTCACGCTTGAGCTGTTCATTAATAAAATCGATCCTCTGGAGGCGTTTTTTAACGTACTCGTCCTGTGCCTTTTGTAAGTTCTCAGTAGCGCGATCGTGCCGCTTCCTTTCTTCCTGTATTTCAGCCGCGTGATCATCTCGTAGTTTCGAGAAGAGGAAATTACTCCCGGAAAATGCCAGGGCATTCACTAACGCCCCACCAACCATCATAGCTATCGTGGCCATCCCTATATTTATTTCATTATATTATCAGGTATTATTCCTTGTTTTACTAGGATGTCTTTTGTGGCCATCGCCATACCAAGGTTCATTATAAGCATACCCATATCCTGCAGGTTGAAATCTAGCTTGATAGTTGGTTGTTTAAGCACCATTTTAGTCAACCGAGCGTACCCTACGGCTAGACTGGCGACCACTGTGGCGTGGTATGCGTCGTTGACGAACGTTTTCCCCTCAGACATTATGTATATATAAAAATATTTTAAATTATAACATGATATGCGGGTCTACCGTGGGGCCTGCCGGCGGCGTGGGGGGTGGTGGCTCACTGTGGGAGGGTACCCCCACGTATAACCACGAGATAGCCAAGGCAGCAGTTACACCTACAGCCAACAACAGTCGGGTTGGGTTGGTCACTTTATGTTGGTTACACCACCGTTTTTTACCGGCAGCTACTCTCTTAGGATTCTTCTGTCTGGTTACTGTTGAAGTGGTCTCCACCGTCACTGTTGGGGGTGGGGTCTCCTCCACTGGGGTCTCCACCGTCACCTCGGGACTCACTGGTTCCGTCACCTCGGACATCTATACTATTATTATTATTCTTTCTCTCAAATTGACAATGTTTTGCTGTGATAATCGCCGCCGTCACTGGAGCCAACAACATACCATATTTGTGGTACAACCCGCAGCTGATAGAGCTCACGGCGTGTTCGATAAAAGGGTCTTTCTCGAGGTCCTCCCACAGGTAAAGTCGGCGCTCTGGTGGAATGGGAAGGAAGTGTGATACAATACCGGTGTATATCTGGGTCATAGCCGATCCTATTGTCTTTGTCATTTCTGCTCCGAGCCGGGACTCGTATCTAGCGTACAGCTTATCGATTTCTTCGGCTGACATTTTGTGAATTTTATCCGGGGTGTAGTCTCCAAAGTAATGTTTGGCTTTGCCGCCAACAGCCAACGCCACCAGTTTCTCTCGCTTGGGGGAATCCCCAGTGGGGGTACCCCCCAACTGTTCGAGTAATTCCTCACACTCCATCTTATAATATAACAAGTAAGATTTAGTTTTAACTATATAATACCCGATACAGGCAAAACACAGAGAAATGAAGGTTAAGTTGCACACGACAAATACTTCAAACATCATAGCTTTGCTTAGCTTTGCTTAGCTTTGCTTAGCTTTAGCTTAGCTTTGCTTAGCTTTAGCATACTATATATGCTACTGGTTGGTCGGTTTTTAGAACGAGCTTAGCGTGTTTAGTTTCAGCGAGCTGTTTCTTCACCCGTTCCCGTTCTAATTTACTCATCACATCGTTCTCTCTCAAACACTCCTCGAACGAATCCCTGTCCTTGCAGTGAAATAAGGCCACCCATCGCGTCTGCTCCCTGAGGTCTTTCAACACCGAGTTGAACTTCTGCGTTAGCACCCAGACGCTGTGATTTGCATGCCGGCCGGAGAAGGCCAGGTACGATAGCATGTCTCTCTTTTTTGTTATCTCGCGATTAGCGCTGCAGTCGTCCAGTATGAACAGCGTCGGTTCCCCTTTAAATTTCTCGTGAAGAGCTTTCAACCAGTCCTGCAGGCGTGTTCCAGGGTCGATTTTGTGTACGTCCGGGTCCGTCATCACCCAAGGTCGCGCGCACGTTTTATTCATGCTCAGAGTAGGGCACATGATAACGATGTTATCGAACACATCCTTGTAGTAACCCTCCAACATATCCAACACGAAAACGGTCTTCCCACAGCCAGTCTGCCCGCATATGATAGCGCAGTGTGGGTCAGTGGGTAACCCCAGGGGATACCCCCCACTAGTAGATGGCTTGCACGAATCTCCCATTGTCTATATTAAGTTGCGCGTCCATAATCACGTACAGATATAATTTCAACTTACCAGCGGTTTGAGCCTTCTTAGTAATCTGGATGGTTATCCCTTCGCTACCGTTATCTATACGGCGCCCGCTACCGTGCAGTTTATCATCATCCGTGGATCGCATGTCCAACCATAGGGCGTACTTGGTGGTCAGGTATTCACCGATCTGCACGGAGCCGAGGTCCAGGTCCTTTGTTATGTAATCCCCCACTGGTAGCTTTTTTATCTCATCCCACTGCTGGTGTGGTCTCATACCATGACTGAACAGCTGGTTGGGCACGCCCTCGATGGTCACTTCCACCTTTTCAATCTCGGGGTTGAAAAACTTCTCGCTGTCCCTCCGGAATGGATCGTAATCCTCCACGGGGACGACCAGGATACCTTTCATCGATCGCGCCGGCACGTTCAGGTTGATATTCCACACAGTGTCGCTCTTATCTCGCACGACTGATCTATGCCTCAGTACGCGATCATACAGGATAGCCATCTTCCCAGAGTACTGGTTTCGAACCTGCCTGGCCAGCTCCGGGCTAGTGACCATGTCGAACTCAAGAGAGATGTTGTCTATGGCATAACTAGCCTCATCACCGTTCGGCGTACGCACTACTTTGCTATACTCGTTAAACGTGAGCTCGTATTCGAGCCTATCACCCAGCGCGGCCTGGTAAAACGGCGCGTGTCCCGTGAGCAACTCGAAGTCGAGCGGCACGCAGAATCGATTCCCGTATGCTAGAGCGATGGCCTTTTCACCGTCCGATAGCTTGTCTTGCTGGTCTGTCGTGAAGACGTATCCTATGCGCGCCCGGGTTGATTTGCTGATACCCTGGTACACATCATTGACTCGTTCTCCCTCGCTTTTCCAGAGATCCTTGTAGCAGTGAAACACGTCGCTGTCGTCGATGCTCAGCACCTCGTTACCGCTGATCTTGACGGTCGTTTTCTTGATGATAGCTCGCCCCACGTTCCGCACTAGCTCGCGTTTGTCGTTGTCGGAGGTCAACGTGATATTGAACGCCAGTCGAACAGTGCCTGGTACAATGAGGTCATTCTCACCAAGGTTTGGAAATCTAACCAGCAGAGTTTGATTCTGGTCTATCTTGCTGGGATTGTTTGTGATGGTCACCGACTGTCGCACGGCTCTGGCACCTAATGGCTCTCTCAATCTTCTGAAAGGATCTAATTTTCTGCCGTACATTGTTATATATAAATAAAATATATTTAAATACTAATGGATGAAGACATACCTATGGATGAGATACCGGGCGCTAGTGCCCAGACATTCGATGATGAGCAGGAGACCTCATTTACTAGTTCACCATTGAACCAAGAACTCTTGGCAACAACGGTAGATGATTATTACGAAAGTTTAAGAAGTGATAAAAACTACGTTGATCCACAGGGCCGATACCTTGATAATTTTTTTATTGATACAAAGGGTGTTCTACGTCTTAAGTCTAACCCAGGGGTTGACCTCGTTAACAAGCGCAATAAAAAACCACTAGCCTTGTCAACTCTAGCCAGACGCCATGGTGTCGAATTTATCCGTGAACATCTAAACATGCATGATTACGTTGGCACAATACCTAAGGCCGTTGTTGAAGATCTGCAAGCTACCAGATCCCACCTCACCACTAGAGATGAAATAACACCACAGCGTGCTACAGAAGCCTCAGACAGCATAGAAAAACTGTTGAGCACCTACTGGGACAAACCGTTACCGGGGTTTGACTTTCCGGTAAGGGAACTGCGCGGCTTAGACGAAGCCGTGAAACGCGTGCGTGGAGAACTCGTGAACAACATGGGGAAACTGAACGAAATTGACGAGCACATCGCTAGGGAAAAAACCAAACTCAACGAAACTGAAAACGATGATATGAAGCGCCGTATCAATGAACGACTACGCGATTTAGAAGACGAGAGACGTACACGATTGGAATCCGCTTCCTCGAATCGTGAACAGCTTCGATCCCAGATCAGTCGTATTCGGGAAACAATCGATAGAATACTGAATGAGGATACAACTTTAGCCAACAGGATTCGGATATTGTTCCGGGAGCAAGGGATCACCATCGTCAGCATTCTAACTGCATTGGGTTTCATCATATCAACCCTGGTGGTGTCACTGACGGGGGGAACCCCTGTGGGGCCTGCCGGCGGAGGGGGAACTCCCAGCGGTGGTGGTGGTGTTAAAGACTGGATTAAAAAACTCGGGGAAGGCCTAGCTAAACTGGCTGGTAAAGCCGCCGAAGCCCTTCCCGGCATACTGGGTAGCATCGTCTCGTGGTTGTTGAGCGCTCTGTCTAAAACTGCCATGTGGCTCAGTCAAAACCTGTGGGCAGCCATCGTCGCCGTGGCGGGTCTGGTGTACGTAGCGGCTAAGAAATCTTTAACCAAATAAGTCCCAAAGCTACCCCACCAACCACTAGGGCTGTTTTATTATCAATATGCTGCTGATAGGGGGGTACCCCCACATGCACATGAGGGTGTGTGGTGGACACATGAACTTTAGGCTCCGGGGGCGGCGCAACTATACCCGTTTCACGTGGTGGGATGTGTGGGATATAGGGGGTGTTAATATCGGGGTTGATACCCAACTTTTGGTCCGCCGTGGCTATGACTATTTTGTTGTTATAACCCACCACTTTTTTTATTCTCAGTTGCATATCACTCGGAGCCATGTACAACCCCACGCCGAACACGTAATTGACTTTCGATCTGGCATATTCTAACACGTTTTGGTAACGGTCGATAGCCCTCGGGAGATCAACTGGAGAATTGATAGCATCCTCAACGTTGGAAACGAATTGTGTCTGAGCGTCGTAAGCAGTTCCCTTACCGAGGATGTTGGAATGCGTCATCGACTGCGCACCCAACAGCGCCCACACGTACGTTCGAATCGAGTCGTTCAAGCGTATTGTACCAGCACGAGTGAATCCTTTCGATGTTTTTGAGATCATTTTAGTCCAGGCTGTGGCTGCATCAGGATTGGTTTGTTTTATACAGCTGACATGGATCTTTTCATTCGTTGTGGGGCCTGTAAATGTATGACGGTTTGGGTTGTATGAACCATCTTTAGAACCGGCCTGATATGTTCCGGACCTGTAGAAGTACACGAGAACTATACCGAGACCATGGTTCACACCAGGAAGGCGAAAGTCTTTATTCGTTGGAATCTCAAACTCCCCACAAATACGTTCATAAGCGCGTCTATCATAGGGGTTATTCGTCATACTCCACGCTTTATCTTGGGGAAGAGGAGCACTTATTTCCTTCAATATTCGTCTCGTTTGATAATAAATATGAAACAAAATAACCGCCTTACTCAGTTCGTCTATACCGTAGTCTGGTGTCACACCCGACCCTGACGTCGCACACCACACAGCAAAGTTGAGTTGGTTCTGCCAAAACTGCATTGGGTTTTGATTCCAGTTTACCACCGCCTGCGCGTTATTAACGGACACGACATAGTTTTCAAAGATATTAATAAAGGTTGTTTTAAACCCCGTACCATCTGCATTCACCACGATTTTCAAGTGTGCTAAATCCATATTATAATATATAAATTATATATTATAATATGTACATAACACTTCCAGGAATAACGAGCGGTGAGGCCGTTCAGCTGACGCACGCGATCGATAACACGTCAGGTCAACTCGAAGTCGCACTCTGCGATATCACCTACCTACCGCAATGGACTAACATTAATATCAGCAACAATAAGCTGTTCGTCAGTGGAACTCGCAGTCAAATAACTGACGGCTACTACAGCGTGTGCTCGCTAAACGACGAGGTCTTCAAACCCCTGGGAGCCGAACTCAAGATGAACGACTCAAACGGCACAGTGGTGTTAATCAACAACGGAGGAACCTCATTGAGGCTAGGCCGACCATTAGCGAGGATACTCGGTATATCTCCTGACGAGATAAAACCAACAACAACCGTCACAGGCACGAAGTTACCCGACCTAGTACCGTACCGAGAGCTGTACATTCATCTCGATCAGGTGAGCACAACGTATAACATTCAAGGAGGTCACCCTTCCACTATACTGAGAGCAGTGCCGGTGAAAACTGAGAAATTCAACGACGGTAGAACCGAGTCGTTTTCACCACGGCAGTATAAGAGATTAACCCAGGGCAACATACCTGAGCTGACAATATCGGTGTTAGATATAAATCATAATCCTGTAAATATAGGATACCTCAGCTTAACGCTTCACGTAACATGACCAGCGCACAAGGGCCCGGAGTGAAAAAATGCGTCAATATCGGGATCTCCGACCTCGGAGACACACGCGGTTTCGACGCTCCCGGAGTAGATGGTAAATCGTATGCCTTGCAACTGAAAAACAACATTTACAAACGCGTTGAAATCCCCTCCGGTGGAACCCTAAGTGATATGATAGATACCACAAGAGCAACAGTCAACACTAAGTACACCCTTGTCAACACCGGTGATAATAATTGGGTAATATACCCATCGTTCGGAGGTAAACTGTTCGACTTAGACGATATTGAGAGCACTACCGTCGTCAAAAACAAACCATATATGCTCGTCTTCACCGAAGATGACAAGTGGGTGTTGTTACCCGAGAACGACTGGTTTATCAATATTAGACTCGTCTCCCCCTACGTGTTCACTGATAACAAAGACAACCACCTAAACAAAGTCGTGAACAATGGAATTCTGCTCGTGGCTTATGTCCCAACTCAGAGACGTAGCGTAGTCGTCAGCCCAGTCAACACTATAGCAGCCCACATGCTATCGAGTAAACCAGCCATACAAAACGTGAAATTGCAGTTGGTGTCTGAATTCGAAGGCGTGGTCAAGATACTAGAGAGTCTACCGGCAAACTCAACACTGATCATCAAAGTCTACCTAGGGGAACCATCGGTGAATGAGGTCGAGATCGTGAAGGGGATCAAACTCGGGTGGGTGAAACGACACCAGTATCAAGTTTGCAACGTTTACGTGCGGGTGGGTGTCGGCTCCAACACCAGTCTACAGGGGGTCAACGTGATCGTGGAAAACAAGATATCACTAATCAATATCTTCCTGCCTGACAACATACACTTCATGGGTATGAAGTTAACCCCTGAATTATTATCAGAAAACCAGTTGGAAATTATATCGTAATAGTATAATAATGACCAGTCATCATCCCAACACTACGCTTAACGACCTGGGAGATACGGAGGGATTCGATCAGCCTGGTGAGGAAGATGAATTATATATCCTGCACTTCAAAGACAACGTGTACAGACGGGTGCCGTTACCAGATTTTACAAAGCCTAAATGGCTGATCAACTTAACACTCACCTCACCTTATATCACATTAACTGAATTGGGGCGTATTTCTAAGATTAGGAATAACGGTATCTGGGTCGGGGATTTCATTCCGGAGAGGACATTAATAAGAAGTAGCAAAAATGGGTTATCGGCTTTCTTCGAAAATAAATTAACATTTAGTAATCCTGAAATAATATCCCCCCCTTTCACACTCATCATAGAAGTCTTCTTTGAGTATTCAGACAATGGAGACCCCCCAATAATACACCAAATTTTACCCGAGGTGTATATACACTGGTATAGCATACACAAAGGCAAATATTGTCGTATTGTTATACAACAGGATACCACGGGTCCTATAAACCACTTAATAAGCCTCCGTGGGGTTTCTATTACAACAGGAAAGTCTATTAGCCTCTCACCTATTACCCTGACTAATAGTCTAGAAATTGTAGACTTCAAATTCATTGATAGACTTTTAACTGAAACCCAATTAAAATATCTTTCAAAATATATATTATAGGATGGGTCTGTACCCAGTCGTAGAGGAAGTAGCGAAGACGCTGGAAACCGTAGATGGGTTCCGCTTGAGGCAGTTATGTGATGTGAAACGCCAACTAGAACAAGACCGTGACACGCGGAAAGCACTATGTAAAAAATACAATAGAGCTTTCAATATCGTGGACGGGGCTGACACTACCCTTATGGTAACCAGCATGGGACTAGGGGCGGCAGGTGTTGGGTTGTTAACCACCATCGTGGCTGCACCTATAGTACTAGGTTTTGAAATAACAGCTGGGGTGGCAGGGTTGGCAGGATTGGCGCTTAAGTTGATATCACGCAGACTGCATCGTAAGGCATTGAAACACGACGAGATCAGGGTTCTGGCCGAAGCAAAGCTCAACACAGTGAGTGAGCGTATTTCCACGGCACTCTCTGACAGTAAGATCTCAGAAGAGGAGTTTCGTTCAATCCTCTCTGAACTCACAAAATATAACGGAATGAAACAAGATATTCGGTCCAAGTCTCGTAAGTCTGCTATCAGCGAGGATGAGAAAAAAAAGTACATAGAACAGGGGATACAAAAAGCCCAACAAGCCTTTATTACGAACACCAAAGAGATCATAGGCGGTTCACGTTAAACTGTTTCATCGAGGTAAACGTGACATAGGCCGGGTAGGGGGTTTGTAAGAGAAGAATTATTGATCGTACCGTACGGCACAGTGTTACCTCCTACCAAGGCACAGTAATTTTGTAGTAGGGGTAATAGTAGCAAGAGCTAATGACCCAACCAAAGCCTTATTTAGTAAATAAGGCTTTGTAGAGACATTTCTTGAAAGTGTTTTAAAACCCCCATTCCCTATACTACTCCCCCATCCGCTTGGCGAACGAAACTTTCAACAAACTCATTAAGACGGACAAACAACTCAGTGTCAATTTACAACACGTGGTCGCCCAAGCCAAGGCCAACCAAATTATATACATATGGAAATTAATTAAGCAACACCAAATTCAAAGACACATAAAAACTTAACAAAGTTTAACGAAGTAATTTTGATGATTGATTATTCAATTTTGATGTATTGACATACAGCATGAGCTTTTCATGGGTTGATATGACGCGCGTGAAGCTTGCACAGCGCACGTGCATTGCTTTAACCTCAACTTTCGAAAAATGCACTTTTTCCCTGGGGTGTTTACAAGCGCAGGTTGTCGATTGCATTCGGTTTTTCATTCATTTCAATGTCATGGCACGTAGGAAATTATCAGAGGCCACTCGTTGGCAAATAATCGGCATGAGGAATGCTGGTATGTCTCTAAGACAAATCGGGACTCAAATCGGACGACATCATTCCATAATTTCAAAACTTTTGAAAAAATACCGGGCCACTAATGAAGTTAAAGACCTGCCTAGACCAGGAAGACCCAGGAAGACCACAGTCCGGGAGGACAGAGCTTTACTGAGACTTGTACGGCGCAGGTCCTTCGACTCGAGCTCTCGGTTGAGACAGGAGTGGCTTCCAGGGAGACCCATCTCGAACAGGACTGTTCGGAATCGTCTGAAAGCTGCAGGATACCGGGCAAGGAGGCCAATCAAGCGACCCAGACTGTCTCCAGCCCATAAGCCCGACTGGCCTGGTGTAATGACCGTTTGCACTGGAACATTGCCTCTTGGAGGAAGGTCCATTTCTCAGATGAGAGCCGGTTCTTGCTGCACATGGTGGACGGTCGTACTCGGGTCTGGAGGCAGAGGAACACAGCAATGGCTCCACGGAACATCCAGGAGACTGTGGCCTTTGGGGGAGGTTCCGTTATGGTATGGGGGTGCATTTCCATGAACTGCAAGTTGGATATCATTACCATCCGTGGCAACCTTAACGGTGTTCGTTACCAACAGGAGGTTCTTGACAGGGCTGTGGTACCTCATTTTGAGAACCATCCTCTGGCAACGAGACCCATATTTATGGACGACAATGCTAGACCTCACAGGGCGCATGCTGTAAATGATTTTTTTGCGGCAAAATGCAATTGACAGAATTCCATGGCCTGCCATGAGCCCTGACCTCAACCCCATTGAACATTTGTGGGACTTTATTGGCCGTCGTGTGAGGCAGAGAGACCCACCAGTCCATAATCTCAACGAATTGACGGCTGCCCTGCATGAGGAGTGGAACAGGATCCCCCAGAATCAGATCCGGAGACTCATCCAAGGAATGAGGAGGCGTCTGGAATCGGTGGTGCGTGCGCAGGGAGGACACACTAGATATTGATGAAAGTCGGTGTGCAGACTCTCAGATGACTGTTCTTTCTTTCCATGTGACATTTGTGTTAATACACCTGACAACAACGTCTGTGGATGAATAGTAAATTGTGTCCATTTTTTCATGAATTTAAGACAGTTTTAAGAATTTGGATTTCGTTGCAATAAAGCAAAGTCTTGATACTTTTTCCCTTTAAGTTGTTTGTCAGAGATCGTCTGTTGAATAAAAAAGTGTCAAACTATATCAACCCGGCATATTTTGATTGTCAGAACACTTCAAAGTTGCTCCAATAGAAAAAATTGGGGTGTTGCTTGATTAATTTCCAGGTGTATATATACCGACCCATCGGACCCACTCTTTATAAAATCACTGGGTGACGACTCCTCGGTATTTAATTGGTCAGACCCATTCGCATATCTGAACTTTGCAGTATGGGGTATGTTAATTGTATTTGGTGGCCTACTTTTCTCAATGAATCGCCGAATCGGTATGCTGCGAGTTCAACTATTGGCTCGAGGCATTACCGCCATAACAGTCACAACAACACCTAACAAACTAGTGTGGACGCCCTCCACTCCAGCTCCTGTAGTAACAACACCCTCCGTCACTGACCTAGTCAAATCCTACTTCAGACTTGAAGTCGTCATCCTAGTCATTATGTTTATCATGACTACCTCCTTAATAGTATACATATACAAACTGAAGACAACAGTGACATCATCCGTCATATTATGCTTCTCATCAGGGTCCGATTCAATTTGTTTAAACATAGCCACAATAAGCGCCCCACCGCTAGTGCTGTCACTCTCCCACGCTCACTACTCCCCCACGTCAGTAGCCATTCACCGCACCCCCAAGTTGTTGTCCGATCAAGTCACGATCACCTGGCCGGACAGCAACCTGTCTGTAGTGAATATCACATCACAAACTCGAATTCCCCTGCCAACAGATATAGCCATTTCGAAACTGAACGCAAAAAGATTAAAACGCATTATGAAGACACGTTATGTCCTGAATCTATATATAGTACATGCTCACGTCCATTACCCTCTCAAAGCTGTCCGGGGACCCGACCAGTCCACCAACCACCCCAACCAGCCACCACCCCACTACAGCCAAAGACTGTACCCGTCTCTTGGTGGCCAGGCTTAAATGAAACTGGTTAGGCAACCCCCCCCCCCTTCCCTTCACTAAAATAGAATATACCTCCCTTGTTCCTTCCATTCCCCCACCAATCACCCCACCTACCACCTCCTACCCCACCCCCATCCTAGATTCGAAATGTATCCCCTGTCACTGCAGTCTGCTAAGAAACCCACACCGTACACACCAATGATGGTCTGTCGCACCTACATCATTGGCTATCACACATTTTACATACACTTTTTCATACACATTTATACGTTTATCACTTATTGTCGTTGTAGCCTGTACATATGTTATTAGTTTATACTGTCAAAAATGGGTCCACAGTCTATCCTCAAATATTAATGTCCATTTTCTTCAGGCCACTTATAGTATGCCCACCAGTATACTTACTACGTAACCGGATTGTCTAAAACCTGTGTATGTCCATCTTGTAGCATACCTTTCGGCATGTACGACCGTTAATTCTTCTCTATTGTCCATCACTTCAAACTATTGTGTAATAGACTAGGTCATATACCCCATATATGTCCATTTGTACCATTAATGTTTCATTGATTTTTTTTTATGTCCATCACCTCATGTGACTTGTTTTTACTCATTGTAAACAGTGTATTGACACACATAATGTAAGCTCAGGGTTGGTCACGGTCTTTTGCTCTCATTTTCACCATAAGGACGTGAGGTCACGTCCTTACTATACGACGGGGAAGTGTGTCCAAGGCACAACATCTGGACCCCAGCTGGCCCCCCCGTTCATTATGTCAATGTACTTGTCAAACGCTCGGTTTAAGGAGTCTGGATATTACTGGTCAGTGATAGATCATGGTCCCTGGGCAATACCCGGCATAACTACAGGCGGTCAATAGGTGACCAGCCGGTCCCCCCCCCCAACTGAGCATGCACGTGCTGGCCGCTAAAAGTAACCAAATCATTACAAGCAATTACTACCTCGGTAATTAAAGCACATTCTGGCCAGTTGCTTCGCATGTTCAACAAAGATAACGAGGGGCCTTAATTACTAATGACCCATCGCTGACCGTGACCCATCGCTGACCGGGAGATAAGGGGGAAGAGCTAAAACAAAGACTTAGACTGACCAACCCTGGGTATATATAACGGCTCTAACAATAGAGTCGGAAAAAAAGAGAGAGAGAGAGGAGCGAGACGCGATAGCCTACACGTGTGTGTAACTAAGAATAAAGAGTTGTGGACCCGAGACAGACTTGTGTCGTTCATGTACTGGACATCCACGGAGAGACACAACACCACCACACCTAAGTACAATCATCCAACCCACAGTGCGATGGTGGAGGAATAAGTACAACCTCACATCCCTCCGTGCGATACTTGCTTGAAAACGGTATAAGAAGCTATACCGAAACGTCGCATCATAGAAATAAAGAAGTTGTCATTCATAAAGTATTATACTTTATTATTTTCGTATGTGTGGAACTGCAGAAGACTTTGGGATACACTCGTCAGCAATCACTGAGTGAGTTAACTCAATAAGGCCGAGAGACGCGTACTGGAGGTTATAAAAAGCATCTCTTATTCAGCGAGAGCTGCGTATTGGAGGTGATAAAAAGTACCTCCCATTTAGCGAGAGCCCCGTATTGGGGTTTTAAATTTTAAATTCGTATTGTACCTATTATTTCGATCAATTTAGCAGTAATGATCAAAGATTAGCTTTCCTTACGAGATAGGTTACTTTCTGTGTTAATCATTAATGTGTTTTGATAACAATTGCTTGCAATGTCGGGGGCTTATACTGACAAATGAACACATGTCTGAGAGAATGGGGATTATGAGATGTTGTTACAGGAGGTAAGTGTTTGTTACTCGTTATTGGGAGTGAATACTAAAATACTATATCTGCACACTGATTGTATTAACGGTGACAAGGTTACAAAACCTTCTTCTAAATTAAATCATTCATTCATTCATTTTGTGGAGTCCATTGTCAATCTTCTGAAATTCGTTTGCTTTCAAAACAAATATAAGTATGCCCACCTTCATAAATATTTGGGGGAATTCAACTGCAAGTGTATACATCACAATAAATCAGTATCGTGTAACTTATTTTAATTCTATAACACATGTACTTAAATTGTGATATTTATTCGTAACAATGTGCAGATTATATTAAAATGCCCTGCATGTTTATAAAACCGATATCCAGCATATCGATTGGTCAACGATAAAACCAATAGTCAATCTGTATCCAAGCTGTCTAGTGACCGAACGTGCTCTTCAGAAATTTAGCCCACGCCCCATCACCTGTCTGTGACAGGTATCTCATGATACGATTGATCATAGATAACAAAACAACCACTATATTGAACAGTTGAGATACAAAACGTCCTATTCGGGAACTTTTATGACGCCCATCCCGTGACCCTTTGTCTTATGTATGTGCAAGGAATAGCATTATACAACATGCATACTTGTATGTTTGTGTGATAACGTATATTTTCTGCGTTAAATCTAGATGAACCGAAGTGACAAACAGTGAATCTATTCCATGTACGTCACACATTAGCTTATTAGTACTTACCTTAAAATATTCAGTCTATATTAGCAACATATCAGCGAAAACGCTTCTTTCAAGATTATTAGGCATGTGCGTAAATTCGTCTTTACTGCCATTGACATAGATGTTTTGAACAATTTAACCTCACACAATGATATGAGGGGGACAATTTGTTTAATTACGTCTTACATACACAGAATACAAACATGTGTTAAGACAGTACACATGGACCAAGATTATTAGGCATGTGCGTAAATTCTTCTTTACTGCCATTGGCATAGATGTTTTGAACAATTTAACCTCACACAATGATATGAGAGGGACAGTTTGTTTAAGTATGTCTTACATACAAAGAATCCAAACATGTGTTAAGAAAATACACACGCTACCAAACGTCTACTAGAGAAAGTGTCATAAAATTACGCAAAACGTTACATATATGACATGTATTTACTCCTGTTTTCTTTCAACATATAGATTTACAACGCAATTAAACAATTAAACAATCAAGACTTGCTCGTATGACGAGACAGTTCCCTGCAATCTCCGAAACCTGCCAGGGATATCAGGCGTGAATAGCTCTAATTAGTCTCGCCACAGCCAGCCAGGCAATCAGCACGTGGTTTCAGGTGTTAAGCAGTTCTTTGAGGGTGATTTCCTTTCAGCCTGGTACTGATGTAGTTTTGATTCAGTTGGGATCTGATTGACTTTAAAGATGTTGGTATGGGCCTTCTTCACATTCTTGTTAAGACGACTATGACAGCCTTCAAAATGACTGTTGGTTCGTGTTGGTGCTGTGGTGGTTCCACTGGTGCACTTTCCGCTTTAAACACACACACACACACACAGCCTCAGTCCCAAGCCCAGATGCATTCACATACAATATACTCAAGAAACTCACAGTCAAAATGCAACACCTCACACTTACCCTCTTTAATCACATTTGGACTTCAGGTACTCTACCAGATACATGGACAACAGTCAGGGTGGTACCAATCCTCAAACCAGGGAAGCCCAGCACTGAACCTGACTCCTATCGCCCCATGTCTCTCACTTCTCATTTATGTAAACCGCTAGAAACCGCCATTAACAACAGGCTACAACAGGCTCAAACATCTTATCCAGTTCGAAAACCTAGAAGAAATATGGTTATGCTTGCCGTAAGAGGCGAGGCGACTAACGGGATCTGGTGGTGAGGCCCGATGACTTGGTTGACACATGTCATCGGTTACCAATTGCGCAGATCGATGTTTATGCTGTTGACCACCGGATTCTCTGATCCAGACTGGATTATATACAGACTGACGCCATATATCTGGAATATGTCTGAGAGCGGTGTACAACCAAACTCACTTACTCTAATGTAAACACGCCCTCGCAGTCAAAATCAAGGCCACGCCACTCAAGTCGCTTTCACCAATTGCGCCTCACTCATGGCTTCGGCGCCTGTCACCCCTCCTCGTTCGGCTCAGCATTTGGGTATTCAGCGTAGTCCACATGCCACAATGTTTGGAACCAATGCACGAGTTGGACTAACGTCAAGTAGCCTCCCACGAGAAATCGTCGAAGGTCATGGGCTTTCGAATGAGAGACAGATGTGATTACATTCGTGTTGGTGTGTTGGTGTGAGAGATTTTGTGTCGATGGATGTTTGTATGTGTACATCGATGTGTGTCGGTGTGTGTGTGTGTGTGTGTGTTTGAGTGCTTTTGGGTTGATGGACTTTCGTATTGATATGTGTCGTTGAGTAGCTGCGTGTAAATTTGTGTCGGCGTAGATGTGTGTAGTTGAGTGGCATTGTGTTGCTTAAATGCATGTAGAGCGTGCCATCTAACGGTGTGGATATATGTGTAGGTGTACCAGTGTGTGTAGATGTGTATGGAAACAAACGTTATAAAACCTTCCACCGCGACATCCAGCCATTTCTGTAAAACGTAGATAAACATATTCCTTTCATTCAAAAGGTCTTCACTAAATCCCTTGGATTCGCGATCTGCAATGAGACCTCCCAATGTTTGGAGGAAGGCTGCAAAAAAGTCTGTGTGGAAGGTAAGTGTGCTCAGTTTATTAGGGGTCGGGGATGGGTGGGGGATGGGGTTTGAGGAGGTGGAAGGGTGCGTTGGGAGGGGTCGGTGTAGGGTATCACTCACCATGATGTTGCGAGGTGTACAACCATACTTACTCCCTCTCTAACATTAATATGGTTTCCCTCAGTAATTGAATGAATATCTGATATGAAAATGTGTGCTTCCTACGCTGACACCCATTTCACGCGACATTTCCATATAAAATGTTCATGAATGGAATTAGTGATTTCTTTGTAAAACAGATGTTCAGGTGAAGAGAATATCCAAGTACATTGTGCCCACCAACGAGTGAAAATGTAGACTTCATGGAGATGTCACTGAAAATACCAAAAAGTCGACATTTTGGAGATGTCACTACAAACAAATATGTCGGGCACCCGTAGCAAGCTACCTCCTTTGGCCTCCATTTGGCCCCAATGCCTGTTTGTCGTGAGTAACAGACCACTTCGTCCTTTAATTTACCTAGACTGGTGGTTGAATGTGCCTGGTTCAATTAATCGGCTGGTCATGCCGAGACCTGAGCACTAAACATCACTGATCGATCATGCGTTGACTTAGTTATAATTTGAACGCACTAATGATGACAATAGTGCTTCTCTCTCTCTCTCTTTCTCTCCCCCCCCCCCCTCTCTCTCTCTCTGTATGTGAGTGTGGTATTCATCCTTGAGGCTGCAAGTCGGAGATCTCCGGGCACCTGTGAACGGCCACCTCCTCGTGCTCAACACACTACTTCGGCCCTCACTTCAGACTTCACCTAGACGGGTGGTTGAATGGACCCGGTTCAACCAATCGGCTGGTCATGTCAAGCCCTGTGTATGCATATTGTCATGCACAATTTCGGACACTCATGTTGATACTGACCACAGACCGTCTCTACCGATTGAGTATTGGCGACGTTTTCTTGTTATTGAGATTCCCGACAAGACAACATTAAAGCTGAACCCTGTCGCAGTATCTAAGGGTATTCAAGCTATTGCTGGGGATGTTACGAACATTTGACGCTTACGTTGAGTGCGACAAGAAACAGCAAGCAATCAATCTGATGAGTATTGAATCTTTTGTGGGCATTCCGGTCATGGTCTCTGCTCACAAAACCTTGGACAAAAGTAAAGGTATCGTCAGAAATTGTTTGCTGGCTGATATGTCCGAACTTGACATAGCATCAGAAATGAAAGATCAAGGTGTGCTGTAAAGTGCTTTTCAACCCGAAAAAACAATGAAACATTCCAAACGAATACCTATCTGTTTTCTGTTTCATCTCCAAATGCTACCAAATCAGTGAAGGCAGGTTACTGCAACATCCAAGTTGAAACAAACACCCAAAACCCACCCAGGTGTTTTATGTGCCAGAAATATGGACACGGAGTAATTTAACGTCACATCGGCACAATTTCAGCCATATCGTGACGAGAACATTCAGCAATGAAAACGACTATTATGGACATTATAAAACCTTTTGACGAAGGACAGTAGAACAACTAGAATATCACAATTACCATTAAAACTAGTGAAGAAAGTTATCAATTTCCCTAAAAATCCAATAATTAAATGACTATTGACTGTGTTACAAAGATCCGAAAGTGTTTTTACATTGAAATATTTATAACTTTTGATGGAGAATTCAACACAGTCAAGCAGGATATCCTTGACCGTGTTTCTCTCTTCATAAGGGATGCAAAATGAAGGATCGTCACCTTTCAACAGGTATGCATGTGTATACCTTGTATGACCAATACGGCATCGTCGTAGTATGACCTCTTCAAATCTGGACTGACAACCCATTTGGGTATAACCAATGTAAGTCTCACTTCCTCTGCATCAGACCACGGATATAAGATCTAATTGCAGTTTTATAATCTGAGTATGGAATAAGAAGTGGAGTCCCAGATTCGTTGAGTGCTGCCTTAGCAGCAATGTCAGCCAGTGTATTGCCTGAAATACCTACGTGGCTAGGTAACCAACAAAAGACGATGTCGTATTGATTATATTCTTGTTTATATTGTAATTAATTAGTTTCTGAGGAGGAGAAAGAAGACGGGAGGGAGCTATGTTTTCCAGCTCACTGCCGGCAGAAGAAAGAACGGGTCTATTTCTGTGCCCTAGAGGTGGAACAAGAGAACACTTCTTGTCGTACAAAGCCTCATAAAGTGGATTGAACACACAGTTATATGCAGGACTAGATTCATTAGAATATAATTTAGTAATGTATTGTAAGGATAATTTTATTCGACGTTGTGTAAGAGATGGTTCATCGGTCTCTACATAAAGTCTGTCAATACGTGAAGTTCTGAAAGACCCAAGGCAAACTCCTAGACCTTGATGGTGGACAGCATCTAGAAGGCTACGATTGCTTTTGCAGGCTCCACCATATACGATGGAACCATAATCAAGTTTTGAACGGACCAGTGATCGATGTAGGTGTAAAAGTGTAGCCTGATCCCCTCCCCACTTTGAGTTTGAAACAACTTTCAACAGATCGAGTACTTTCAAGCATTTGGCTTTTAAGGATTTAATATGCGGCAAAAAGGTTAAAAGGGAGTCGAAAACTAGACCCAAGAACTTGGCCTCCTTTACAACGTTAATGGGAGTGCCACTTAAATATAGTTCAGGGTTTTTATGCGGTTTATATTTCCTACAAAAGTGTAGACAGTTAGTTTTCGACTTTGAAAAGTTGAAACCGTTTTCAAGACACCATTTATTTAAACACAACTGTATTTGCCGTTCAATAGTATGCATATTTGTACCACAACAGGAAATATCCAAATCATCCACAAAAAGTTTTCCATCAATTGAATCATTTAAAACCTTGGATAACTATTGATCTTAATGCTAGATAAGGTCACCGACAAAATACTGTCTTGGGGAACACCCTGATCCTGATTATAGTGATCAGACAGGGTTGAACCGACACCGACTTGAAATTGCCTGTCTTTTAAAAATTGTGATATAAAAAGAGGCAGACCATAATCATGCAGATCCTTCAAAATGCCATGCTTCCAGGTCGTATCATAAGCCTTTTCCAGATCAAAGAAAATTGATACAGCATGTTGTTTATTGACTATAGCATTTTTTTAACGAAAGGTTCTAAACGTACCAAATGATCAATGGTACTATGATTTTTTTCTGAAACCACATTGAATATTTGTGATAAGGTTATTGGTTTCAAGATACCAAACTAGTCTATTATTCACCGTTCCATGGTTTTGTAAACACAGCTTGTTAACGATATTGGTCTATAATTTGACGGATCTGTATGATCCTTACCAGGTTTTGGTACTGGAACTACAATGGCATTTCTCCATGAAGGAGGAAATGTGCCAGACGTCCATATTTGGTCAAACATATCCAAAAGTGTCATCAAACATGATTCAGGTAAGTGTTTTAGTAGCTGGTAATGTATCACCTGTTGCAGTGTCATGAGCTTGCTTAAGAGCCGTATGGAGCTCATGTAAAGAAAACACTTCATTGTAATCTTAGCCGTTATTTGAATCGAAATTACGCTTTATCTTTTCCTGTTGTTTGTGATATCTCTGAAACTCTGAAACTCAGGGACATAAGTCGCCGACGATGAATTCTTGGCAAGAGTTTCCCCAATTTTATTTGCAATGTCAGATGTGCCAATAATTAAATTATCGCCATCTTTAAGATGGTGAACAGCAGCTTTTTGAACCTTTACCTTTAATTCTTGAACCATGTTCCATACCTTGGACAATGGTGTACGTGAATTAAGTTTAGACACATAGTTCCTCCAAGACTTCCGTTTATTTTGTTTGAAGTTGCGACGTGCCTTTGCATTGAGTGTTTTAAATTTATTCAAGTTGTGGACAGTTGGGTGACGACGGAAATAATTTTCTGCCTTTTTCCTCGCTTTTCTAGCTTGTCTACAATCTGTATTAAACCATGGTTTTCGTACATGGGGAGTCGTAGAGGACTTCGGTATACACACATCAGCTATTTGATTTAAAATGTCAGCAAAGGTTTGAATGGGATCGATTAAATCACTTAAACAGCCAGGTCGCAGTTTCGATTTACAAATAGTTTGGAATAAAGACCAGTCAGCCTTCGAAAAGTTCCAACTTGTATGTCATGGAGAAGCAGATGGCGTTAGTTCTGAGAGAATAGTTGGGAAGTGATCACTTCCACAAAGGTCATCATGAACAGACCAATCAAATTCATTCAGTAAAACAGAATCTGCAAGACGCAGATCCAGAGAAGAATAAGTACCACTTGCAGGATGCAGATATGTACTTGAATCATTATTAAATATGCACAGATCATTTCTAGAAATAAAATCTTCAAGTATTTTCCCTTTAGTGTTAGTGTTAGTGTTAGTGCTGCCCCAAAGTGGGTTGTGACCATTTAGATCACCCATAATAACACATGGCTTCGGGAGTTGATCATAGAGTGATTGAAGATCAGTCTGTTGAAGTGTAGATGAAGGTGGAATATAGAGAGAGCATAATGTGAATGCATAACCGAGAGTAAGTCGCACTGCCACAGCTTGGAGCGAAGTTGTTAGTATAACAGGACTGTGAATAACATCCCTCCGTACAAGTATACAAGATCCTCCAGTGGTCCTGTCACCTTGAGGGGAAAAACAATGATAGGCTGTAAACTGGCGCAAAGTAAAATTGTCCGTCTGTTTTAGATACGTTTCTTGCAGACAAAATACTGATGGTGCCTCTACAGTTCTACTGTATTATATTTTGAGAACTCATGGAGGTTCTACGGGAGATCTGGGGCAGTTTCTACTCCACTCACTAATCTACGGAGTGATATCCATGTGTAAAGGTTCAAATGGATTATGAACCTCCACAGGGACCGTCAAGGACAGTGGGACCTCAACATGTTTCAGAGTTCTTGATTCTTTTTTTTTTTTTGACGACTTCCTTTCCTTTTTCGTTAAACGTTCTGTGATCGTTGCTGTTTGGGACTCAGCAGATTGGGACACAGCAGGTGTCTCTGGTACAGGCTTCGGAGATGTCTCAGTCTGAGTCTCCGATGTAGATTCACCAGAAATGGTATACAATTTTATTTGTTTGTTCAACACCCAGGATATTGCAGTCTGGCAGCCAGCATCCACTTTGCGAGCACTGGAAGACACGACTGCAGAGTAAGATTTTGCGGAAGGAGTTACAGTTGAAAGATCTGCTATAATTGTTTTTGCTTCTGAAAAAGAGATGTTATTTGAGTACTTGATTTTGTTGATTTTGACTTCTCTCTCAAATTTTGGACACATCTTCGAAGATGACATGTGCTTGCCATGGCAATTTGCACACTTGACAACATTTGTGCAATCAGAGGCGTCATGCTGTTCACTACAACGGAAGCACACTGAAGCATTCTTACAGAACCTGACACCATGTCCAAATTGCTGACATTTGAAGCAACGAAGTGGATTTGGGATAATTATATCCACTCCAAGGTTGAAATATCCAGCTTTGATAGAATCTGGAAGTTTAGATAGAGCTAATGTCGAAACGTAAGTATTTGTAGAAACAATTTTATCATGATGTTTCCCTGTAAAACGTTTAACAGAAATAACACCTTGAGTTTTGAGTTCAACAACAATGTCATCCTATGACATGTCAGACAGGCATTTTGAGCGATTTCGGACAATGCCTTTACACGTGTTTAGTGATTTGTGTGCAGAGACAATGACCTCAGTATCAGCAAAGTAGTTAGCAGTAAGCAAGTTCATAGTCTGCTGTTTCGTGCCACATTCGACCGGCAGACAACCACTACGAAGACGAGTGACATTTTTCACAGTACCACAAATACCCTCTATAGATTTTGAAATAACAAAGGGATTGATCTTCAGTGGTGTACCGTTAGTTCCCTCCACAACCAGAAATCGTGCCCAGGAATTAGGGTTAACTTGAGGATATTCATCATCTGACGATGAAATTGTGTCTGTTTCTACATGTCTTCGTTTATTTGTAGAACGAGAACCAGCATATTGTAGGTTTGCAATGTTGTAAAGAAGTAAATTCGACATCCCTGCTCCCCACTCGCCATCGAGTGACAACAAGGACGACATTGCAGTGGAAACCAAACTGCAACACCAGGGTTACAGGGATGTTATACTCCAGCAAATGGGACATGAAAAGCTATGAAAACAAAAAGAATAAATGTCAGGCTGGTTCGGTCCATGACATCATTCCCAAGAACCACAGATTTCAGAGGCCCATATTACCAGATTGGCCCATGAGCCACCGCCTTCTGGCATAGGACTCTAGGCAATGTAATACATCAATATATGTTTGTACATTTCAAATCAAAAGGACCAATACCCAATAAGTCAAGATATATGTGTACATTTCAGATCAAAAGGACCAATAACCAATAGTGAGTGAGTGGGTGAGTTAATATTTAACGTCACATCGGCAATATTTCAGCCATATCGTGACGAGAACATTTTGATATTGAAATCAAATATGTATACATTATAATCACCTGTCGTCAAAGGACAGTAAAACAACTAGAACATCACAGTTACAATTAAAACTAGTGTGGAGAGTTAAAACAAATACCACTATTTGGACAATACAATATAAAATACGGGCTGTAGATCGCCAACAACTGAAGGTAGATCACCATACTAGGGACCATGGGGACTTACATTACTTTTGCTACCTGCATGGACCCTAGCTGGATTTACACCATCCCCTCAGCCGTTGGTGATTGTAGGAAAATGTAGCCGAAATTTAAAATGACAAAAGTACTACGTTTAAAAAATTGGTCAGTTTAGATTTCACTTTGAAAGTTTTGGGACTTACGTATCCTCTCAGGGGGACAATAATTTTACGTTACTTTAAATTTAACCCCCTTTGAGGGCACAGCCACTAACGATCGCAATTGACAATTCTTACCACCATGGTTAAAATATCAGCTTTCTATTTACAAAACATATTATTCAAAATTTATGTAATAATTCTATTTCCTTTAACAATTCAATGATTAAATGATAATTAACATTAAAAAGATCCTTCATTGTTTTGACATTAAAATATTTATCCCTTGATTATGCTCAAGATTATGCTTGACCGTGATTCCCTCATCACAAGTGATACAAAACGGAGGATCCTCACCTTTAAGTATATATTCGTGAGTATATCTAGTATGGCCAATGCGACATCGTCGCATAACAACCTCCTCAAATCTGGACTGACATCCCAAGTAGGTGTAACCAATATAGGGTTTTATTTCATGTAATTTATTAATACCCACTTGGGTGTCCCACTGCTTCTGCATTAGATCACGGATATAAGATCTAATTGTAGCTTTATAGTCTGAGTATGGAATCAGAAGCGGTGTCACAGATTTATTGAGTGCTGCCTTAGCGGCAAGATCGGCCATTGTGTTGCCAGAAATGCCAACGTGGCTGGGTAACCTACAAAAGACGATGTGGCATTGGCCAGTAGCAAGAACATTATATAACTCAATAATTTCTGTTAAAAGTGGATGGTTACGAGATATGTTTTTAATAGCCTGAAGACAAGAAAGAGAGTCTGAATAGATTATATACTGTTTATATTTAGGATGGCTTTGAATATATTTAAGAGCTGTTAGTATTGCGTTTGCTTCTGCTGTAAAAATAGAGCTATCATTAGGTATTCTAGAAGAGATTGTTCTGGATCCAATGACAGTGGCACAAGCTACTGTGCCACCATCCTTGGACCCATCTGTAAAGAAGGATTTGTATGTATTATATTTATGTTTAAATTGAATGAATTCTTGTTTATATTGTAGTTCATTAGTATCTGATTTTTTAAACATTGTCAGTGTTAGGTCAACTTGTGGCCTCACCATTTGCCAAGGGTGAGAAGAAAAAAGCCGGGAAGGAGAAATATTCTTCAGCTCAATGCCAGCAGCAGAAATGAATTGCTGGATTCTGATTCCAAGAGGTGGAACAAGTGAAGTTTTTTTATTATACAAATCCTCACAAAGAGGATTAAAAACGCAGTTATGAGCAGGATTGGATTCATTAGAATATAACTTTGTGATACGGCGAAGTTTTAGAGATGGTTCATCCGCCTCAACGTAGAGACTGTCAATGGAAGATGTTCTGAAAGATCCAAGACATAGCCTCAGACCTTGGTGATGTACAGAATCTAATAGCTTTAGGTTGCTTTTGCAGGCTCCACCATACACAATGGAACCGTAATCAAGTTTCGATCGAACCAGAGATCTATATAAGTGAAGGAGGGTAGTTTGGTCCCCTCCCCACTTTGAATTAGAAACAACTTTTAACAAATCGAGTGCCTTCAGACATTTGGCTTTTTTGGTACTTAATGTGGGGCAGAAAGGTTAGATGCGAGTCAAAGATGAGACCAAGAAAGTTAGCCTCCTTCACAACTTTGATGGGTGTGCCATTTAATGATAATTCGGGGTCTTTATGGGGTTTGTATTTCCTACAAAAATGTATACAATTGGTTTTAGTTTTAGAAGATTTAAACCCGTTTTCCAGACACCATTTATGAATTTTGTTCAGACAAATTTGTAACTGTCTCTCAATAGTTCGCATACTTTTACCACGGCAAGAAATATTGAAATCATCCACAAATAATGATCCATCAATTGAATCACTTAAAACCTTTGAAAGACTATTTATTTTAATACTAAACAGCGTGACCGACAAAATACTACCTTGTGGGACACCCTGATCCTGATTATAATGAACAGACAGGGTTGAACCCACTCGGACTTGAAACTGCCTGTCGGTTAAAAACTGTGATATAAAGAGAGGCAAACGACCTCGCAAACCAAAATCATGTAAATCCTTTAAAATGCCATGCTTCCACGCAGTATCGTATGCTTTCTCAAGATCAAAAAATATAGACACTGCGTGTTGTTTGGTGATAATAGCATTTTTGACGAAGGATTCTAAACGTACTAAAACGTACTAGATGAATATTTGTAATGAGGTTATTAGTTTCCAAATACGAAATACCAAATTAATCTGTTATTTACCATTCGTTCCATGGTTTTACAGACGCAGCTGGTTAAAGATATCGGTCTGTAATTTGATGGGTCCGTGTGATCCCGGCCAAGTTTTGGTATTGGCACTACAATGGCATTACGCCACGAAGGAGGAAATATTCCAGACGTCCATATTTTGTCAAATATATCTAAAAGTGTGACCAGACATGGTTCAGGCAAGTGTTTCAATAGCTGGTAATGAACATTGTCATCACCTGCTGCAGTATCATGAGCTTGATCAAGAGCCGTATGGAGCTCATGTAACGAAAACACTTCATTATAGTCGTCACCATTATTGGAATCGAAATTAACTTTTGTCTTTTCCTGGTGTTTCTGATACCTCTGAAACTCAGGAACATAATTTGCTGATGATGAGTTTTTGGCAAGAGTTTCGCCAACTTTATTTGCAATGTCTTCTTTGTTAGTTACTAATTTGTCACCATCTTTAAGATGGTGAACTGCAGATTTTGAACCTTTGCCTTTTATTCGCTGAACCATGTTCCGCACCTTAGACATGGGTGTACGTGAATTAATTTTTGAAACATAGTTCCTCCAAGATTGGCGCTTGTTTTGCTTATACGTACGTCGTGCCTTAGCACTAGTAATTTTAACGTTGTTGAAGTTATGAACAGTAGGATGTCTGCGAAAATATTTTTCTGCTTTCTTCCTACGTTTTCTTGCCTGTTTGCATTCGTCAGTAAACCATGGTTTACGAATATGAGGAGTTGCAGAGGACTTAGGAATGGTTTGATCAGCAATTTCATTCAGCTGTGTTGAGAACATCAAGATGGGATCTGGTACATTACTGCAGTGATCAGGTGTTAATTTTTCAACGCATAATTGCTCATATACAGGCCAATTTGCCTTAGTGAAATTCCACCGGGATGAAGGTGGATTGTCACCTGGTGTTATAGATTTCAGGAGCGTAGGGAAGTGATCGCTTCCCAAAGGTCATCATGTACAGACCATTCATAATCATTGACAATGTTCGACTCTGTGAGAGTTAGATCAAGTGCAGAATACGTTCCAGTGGCTGGATGCAAGTAAGTATTGGAATCATCATTAAAACACATATATTATTATCGGAAATAAAATCTTCAATAACTTTCCCTTTATTGTTTGTATTTGTACTACCCCATAGAGGGTTGTGCCCATTTATGTCGCCCATAATGATGCAGGGCTTTGGGAGCTGATCATACAAACGTTTGACGAAGAACTGATGAAGGTGGTACATACAGTGAGCACAAAGTAAGAGCAATGTGCAAGGTCAGCCGGATAGCAGCAGCTTGAAGATTAGTATTCAGCGGAACGGCACTATGAATCATGTCCTGTCTGACAAGGATACTAGATCCTCCTGTAGCTTTGTCGCTATGGGGAGAAAATGAATGGTAGCAACTATATTGTCTTACGTTAAAGACATCAGTATGTTTCAGATACGTCTCCTGTAGACACAATGCTGAAGGTTTAAAGTCCTGTAACAATAGACGAATCTCATTATAATTCTTCCTAAGTCCTCTGCAATTCCATTGTATTAGTGTATCCGTCATTTAGGATGTGTTATCGGTGACAGTTCACGACCCTTTTTCTTAGGAGAATGGCTGCGAGAGCGGGTTGTCAGAGGAGGTGACACCTCCATGTCATCTAAAAGATCTAATCTGTTTACAAGTGACACAGAGCCTCTTTGTCCTTTAGGAAGACGGTCACTTGTATTTTGCTTCTTAGAGTAATCTACATTTACATTCTTCTTTTTGATAACCGGTGTAGGTGCTGTTTGAGTTTCAGAGGATTGTGAAGTTTTTCGTGAGGAAGAAACAGAAGGAAGTTCCTGAATACTCATAGGTGTCTGAGCTGTCAGCCAAGTCAGGTCTGTTTGGCAGTCAATAGACTTACTGGAAGGTCTCATCACCTCTGCATATGTTGACTTACCTCTCAATGCAGTGCTACCAGATGGTGTAGCTGAAGTTGCCAACTTCCTTGCTTCTGAAAAACTTATGTTCTTCTCAGTTTTAATACGTTGGACACTCATTTCAAACTGCCATACCGGACATTCTTTAGAAGACGACATGTGAGATCCAGAACAATTTACACATTTGATTTCAGACGAACACGTGCTGCTGTCGTGATCTTTACCAGCACAGCGTGAACAAGAAGCATGATTCTTACAAGTGTTCTGCCCATGGTCAAACTTCTGACAGTGAAAACATCTCAGTGGATTTGGAACATACATGTCAATTTTCATAGAGAAGCATCCTACTTTAATTGATTGAGGTAAACTGGGTACATCAAACGTAAGCAAGTAAGTATTTGTGGGTAGATATATTCCGTCCTTTTTAAAACTGAATCGCTTAGCCTCGACCACTCCTTGCATACGCAGCTGACTAACAATGTCATCGGTTGACAGATCAGCAAGACTCTTATCTCTGTCTCGGATGATTCCTTTGCTAAAATTTAAAGATTTGTGAGCATAGCATTTTACAGAGACATTTGCAAATGATTTTGCTTCCAGAAGATTGGCCGCTTGCTCTCTCTTTAGACATTCTATGAGAATTGAACCAGATCGAGTTTTTGTAACATTCTTGACAGTCCCAGCAATTCCTTGTATTGCTTTCTCTAGCAGAAAGGGAGAACAAGATGTTAGCTTTTTTTCACTTGATTCAGCGACAATGAATCGAGGCCATGTGTTACGTTCAGAGTAACAGAGTCTGGTAATGATATCATCCTCCTCATCAGTATCAAACTGTTCATAGTGAATGGTAGAGTGTACGGAGATGAACAAGGCGAATATACTTACAATGGCCAGCATGGATCCAGTGTTAACGATTATTTTGTGCGCTCATCTGACTTTTTTCCATATATACATATGTTAAATATTGGTGAAAGTGTGGACTCTGACCATTCACCGTTAGAATTGACCTGTCAATTACCAGATATGATAAGTATTTGTGACGGTTGCCAAGATGTATGTTCCACAGAAAGATATATCTGGAACGAGTCTTTTAGTAAGATATATTCGGATAATTTACAGGACAATATTACGTCATGTTACGAACATCTCTTGTCAAAACTTGCTTTTGATCTGAACGGTGCCTTAGATGATTTTGTTCACGTTGTACTAGAATCGGCAGTATGTATGAAGAAAACATTTAATTTCAACGAAAAGAGCAGTAAGCTAACTTTAAATAATGATTGTAAAGCTGCTAAAAGAGATGCTCGCAAAGCACTGAGGAGTTTTCGGGATAGACGTACTGAGAGCAACAGACGTTATTTTTGCAAAATGAGATATAAATACAAGACTTCATGTAGAGTGCATAAAAATAAGCTGCGCAACCAAAATCTAAGAAGACTTAATGAGTGTGTGCATAATCCCGCTAAATTTTGGAAACAAATCCGTTCCTTTAAAAATCGAAGTAATCTCAAAATACATATTTCTAAATCTGAGTGGTTGATTCATTTTAAAAGAATATTTTCAAATGATTGTATTTTTCAGAATGATACTTTTGCTTTTGATGATGACGTTCGTGATATCAACCTTGAAATGGAATACGAAAGTATCGATAAATTGATTTTAGAAACACAAATTTCTGATGATGAAATTAAAAACGCGATTAATCATTTAAAGTGTGGTAAGGCAGCTGGACCTGACAACGTTGTGATAAAAATGATAAAATACTCTCAGGTTGAGTTAATGCCGTTCCTACGGAAATGTTTCAATCTGATATTCGACAGAGGTGTATTTCCAAACAAGTGGTCACGCTCAATTATTGTTCCGTTACACAAAAAGTGAACTTTAGACAACCCGGATAACTATAGAGGTATATCGTTAATGAGTATTTTAGGCAAGATGTTTACAGCCATATTAAACAACAGAATTTCATATTGGTCAAGTATGAGAAACTTGATTCCTGAATGCCAAGCCGGTTTTAGAAACGAATATTCAACTGCAGATCATATTTTCACATTATATGCTATAATACAAAAATGTCTCTCACGAAGTAAACGCAAATTATATGTTGCTTTTGTTGATTTCAAGAAAGCTTTTGACTTTGTAGATCGTCCCAAACTGTGGTATTGCTTACGAAAAGCTGGTTTACAAGGAAAAATGTATAACATTTTAAAGTCGATGTATTCAAACATAAAATCATGTGTACGTTGTGGTGATGATGTAACAGACTTTTTTGACTGCCCCATTGGGTTACGACAAGGCTGTATTCTAAGTCCAATGTTGTTTTCTTTCTTTATAAGTGAACTGTATTATGATATCACACTCTCTGGTAAACACGGTGTTCAAATGTTCCCTGATATGCTCGAAATTTTCATCCTCCTATTTGCTGATGATGTGATCTTAGTGTCCGATACAATTACTGGCTTACAAAATTAACTCAATATCTTAGAATGTTACACAAACAATTGGAAGCTCTCGGTTAATTTCGAGAAAACCAATATAATAATCTTCAGAAGAAGCGGTCTCGTCGCTTCAAAGGAGAAATGGTTTCTCAATGGTAAATTACTGACTATCGCTAACCATTATACTTACCTTGGTCTTATGTTTTCGCACACGATGAATTTTAGAAAAAGTGTCCTTGATTTGCAATCACGCGCAAAAAAGGCTTTCATAAATATTATGTCCGTTTCTCAGAAGATAGGTATCTTCACTCCGAAGATATTTTTCAAACTGTTCGATTCGCAAATTCAACCGATTATGCTTTATGGGTCAGAAGTGTGGGGTTTTCAGCGTCAAGATTGTCTTGAGAAGATTCATCTCTTAGCTTGTAAAAATTTCTAAATGTTGGACAAGCAACACCGAATTGTATGGTTTATGGGGAATGTGGGAGATACCCAATTTATATAAATTCACAAATAAGATGTTTAAAGTATTGGCTTAAGATTTTGGAAATGCACGAACAGCGACTGCCTAAAATAGTTTATAATATGCTTGTTCACCTCGATAATATGGGTAAGACAACTTGGGCGTCACATATTAGAAATCTTATTTTCTCATGGCTTTGGATTTGTATGGTTAAATAAGACAGTAGGTAATGCAACTCTTTTTCTTGAACGTTTCCGAGAGCAGTCAATTAATATGTTTCATCAAGAATGGCGTTCGACTTTAGAAAATAGTTCAAGGTATGATCTATATCGATCTTTTGAAAGCGTTATACAACCAGAAATATATTTGTCTGTTTTGACATCAAGAAATATCAGACGTACATTTGTTCAGCTCAGACTAGGTCTATTAGATTTAAGCATTAATAAAGGAAGAAGATTGTCCATTGAAAGAAATTTGAGAATTTGCCCACTTTGCATTTCGGCTATTGAAGATGAAATCCATTTTATATTTGTATGTCCATATTATGATAATCTTAGAAGAAAATATATACCAAGTAATTATCTATCTAAACACCCAACATTATCCTTTGTTTCCATTCTCACTTCCAGAAATGAAACTGTCATCCGTAATCTTTCTTTCTTTGTGAAACACGCTGTTGTCATGAGAAATAATGTGTTATCCATGTAACTTCATAATTGTCATTGCATTATATATTATAAATATGTATATGTACGTAATTCCTTGTATATGGGCCGGAGGCCTTGAATACAATAAATTTCACTTGACTTGACTTGACTTGACATCATCAGTATCATCAATGTGATAACGTTTTTGCTTTTTGGGGTTTTGGTTTGCCATGGTAATAGATTTGTGTTTCATCCTCCTGGCTCCCCACCCACCACGGAGTGTCAACAAGGACGATGCCTAATGCCTGTGGGCCTCCAACAGGCGGCACCAAGGATACCAAGAGGATATACTCAAGCAGTAGCATTAGAGATATGCACCACAAGATTGGCCCATGAGCCACCGCCCTCTGGGCATTAGACTCTAGGCAAAGTTCATGTAAACAAAATTATAGTTAAATAATATTACTTAAATCAAGGGCGCCGAGACCAAAATTTAAACAATTCCAAATCACAGTTTGTGCAAATTTCAACATAAACTCCATGCACAGGGCATGGCATGACCAGCCGATTGGTTGAACCGGGCCCATTCAACCACCCGTCTAGGTGAAGTAAGGGTCGAAGGGGTGTGTTGAGCAAAGGGAACACGATTACAGGCCCCCAGTGCCCTCAACCCCCAGACTCCCGTCCTCCACCGACACAGGGCCGCAACCCACGGCTAACGGGTTGGTGGACCAAATATCACCCCGGGTCCACAACGGGGCTATCGGCGAGCTCTTCGGGTTACCCAGCACCCACCACGAGGAGGTGGCTCGCCACGGGTGCCAACTTCTTAAATAACAGACAATTCCAGGTCCGCGTGGGTTCAACCCTGTCTGATCATTACAATCAGGATCAGGGTGTTCCACAAGGAAGTATTTTGTCTGTCACACTTTTTAGCATCAAAATCAACAGTTTGAACGGATTCAATCGATCGATCATTATTTCATGTCGTGGGACAAATATGCATATTATTGAACGCCAGCTACAGATGTGTTTAAACAAGATAGCAAAATGGTGTCTTGAAAACGGCTTTAAATTTTCTAAATCAAAAACCAGTTGTATACACTTTTGCCGTAAATACAAATCTCATAAAGACCCTGAACTATTTCTTAGTGGCACACCAATCAAAGTTGTCAAGGAGGCCAAGTTTTTGGGACGTATTTTCGATTCGCATTTGACATTTTTGCCGCATATTAAGTCCCTGAAATCTAAATGCCTGAAGGCACTTGATTTGTTAAAGGTTGTCTCAAATTCTAAATGGGGAGGTGATCAAGCTACCCTCCTCCATCTGTATCGATCCCTGGTCCGTTCCAAACTTGATTATGGCTCCATTGTCTATGGTGGAGCCTGTGACAGCAACCTAAAGCTGTTAGATTCTGTTCACAACAAAGGTCTAAGACTTTGTCTTGAGTCCTTTAGAACTTCTTCTGTTGACAGCCTCTACGTAGAGGCAGATGAACCATCTCTTACACAACGCCGAATGAAATTAGCTTTACAATATCACAGAATTATACCCTAACGAATCTAATCCCGCACATAACTGTGTTTTCAATCCTCTCTATGAAGATTTGTATAACAAAAAGTCGTCTCTTCTTCCGCCTCTTGGGCTCAGAATAAAGCCATTTATTGCTGCTGCTGGCATTGAGCTGGAAAATATAGCTCCTTTCCGGCTTCTTTCTTCTCCTCCCTGGCAATTAGTTAGACCACAAGTTGACCTAACATTAACTACATTTTAAAAATCAGAAACTAACGAATTATAATATAAACAAGAATATAATCAATCAAAACCTAAATATAGCAAATAAAAAACCCTTATTTACAGATGGGTCCAAGGACAGTGGTGCAGTAGCTTGTGCCACTATCATTGGATCGAGAACAATATCTTCTAGAATTCCAGATAACAGCTCTATTTTTACTACAGAAGCAAACGCCATATTAACAGCTCTCAAACATATTCAAAGACACCCTAAACGTAAAAAATATATAATCTATTCGGACTCTCTTTCTTGCCTTCTGGCACTTAAAAATATTTCTTATAAACGTCCTCTTTTAATAGAAATTATTGAATTGTATAATGATCTTCCTACTGGCCAAACATCGTTTTTTGTTGGTTACCCAGCCACTTAGGCATTTCTGGGAACACACTGGCTGACCTTTCTAAAGCGGCACTCAACAAAACTGTGACGCCACTTCTTATTCCATACTCTGATTATATAGCTACCATTACGTCTTACATCCGTAATCTGATGCAGAAAAGGTGGAACGCTCAAGTAGGTATCAACACATTACATGAAATAAAACCCTACATTGGTTACACCTACTTGGGTTGTCAGTCCAGATGTGAAGAGGTCATCATGCGACGCTGTCGTATTGGCCACACACGATATACACATGAATATTTGCTTAAAGGTGAAGATCCTCCGTTCTGTATCCCTTGTGATGAAAGAACCACAATCAGGCAGGTCTTGCTTGACTGTGTGAAATATTCCATCACAAGGGATAACTATTTTAAATCTAGAACTATTCAGGATCCTTTTAGTAATGTTAGTTGTCATTTAATCATTGCGATTTTAAAAGAAATAGACCTGTTACATGACTTGTAAATAGATAAATATTTTATGATTGGAAGTTGAATTAGCAACTGAGATTGTTAGTGGCTGTATCCTCGAAGGGGGTTGAAGTACCGTAAAATTATTGTCCTCCTGAGAGGGTACGTAAGTCCAAAAACAGTTGAAGTCAGATTTTATCTCCCACATTTTTAGCCGTAGAATATGTGTCATTTTAATTTGTGGCTAATCTTGCATACAGTCGCCAGCAGCTGAGGGGATGGTGTAAATCCAGCTAGGGACCATGCAGGTAGCAGAGGTACTGTAAGTCCCCATTATCCCTAGTATGGTGATCTACCTTCTGTTGTTGGCGATCTAAGGAATGGTTTTATATTGTACTGTCCAAACAGTGATATATTAGTTTTTAAGTTTCCACGCTAGTTTTAAATACTAACTGTTTTACTGTCCTTTGTCGACAGGTTCTTCATAATATGCATATATATTCTTTTTTTATGTCACGTATGTTCTCGTCACGATATGGCTGCAATATTGCCGACGTGACGTTAAATGTTAACTCACTCACTCTCACAGAACATTTTGGACATCAATGGTAAAGTACAGTTCAGGAGAACAGCTGTAATGTTGGCAGCAGAGAACGGACATAAAGACGCGGTTAAGTTCCTTGTGGATAAAGGCGTTGACGTGTCACTTGTGGATAAAAGAGGTGAAAACATCCTTCACTGTGCCTGTAAAGGAGGACATGTTAAGGTGGTGGAGTGCATCCTCTCAAGGAAGATGGTTGAAATCGATAGTTTAGCACACAGCAGGAAGACACCAGTGATATTAGCAGGAGAGCAGGGACATAAAGAAGCGGTTGAGTCACTCGTAAAATATGGAGCTGATCTCTCACTCCGAGATAAACGCAGAAACAACGTTCTTTACTATGCCTCTGAAAAAGGACATCTGGGTGTCGTGAAGTACATCATATCACTGCACAAGATCAACATCAACAGTAGAGGATTTGAAATGAAGACACCAGTGATGTTAGCAGGGTATTCTGGACATATTGAAGTGGTGTGTTTCTCGTAGCCCATGGCGCTAAACTGGCTCTCAGAGACAGCGACCATAAGAACATACGTCACTTAAGAACATACTTCACTTACGGCGGATCCGTGAATGTAATGAAATATGTTTTATCTCAGAATAAGGTGGACATAGAGGCCACCAGTGATTGTAGCAGGACAGCAGGGACATAAAGATTCTGTAGCATTATTCGTAAAATATGGAGCTGATCTGTCACTCAAATATAAATGCAGAAACAACGTTCTCCACTATGCCTCTGAACGAGGACATCTGGATGTCGTGAAGTATCATCTCACTGCACAGGGTAGACATCATTAGGACAAGAAAAAGAACATCAGTAATGTTTGCAGGACAGAATGGGCATACGAATGTGGTTGAGGTACTCTCGTAACCCATGGCACTAAACTGACTCTCAGAGACAGCGACCATAAGAACACACTTCACTTGACCGCTTACGGCGGATCTGTGGACGTCATGAAATATGTACTCTCGTGGAACGTGGTGGGCATAAACGAGAGGGGATGGAAGAGGAGGACACGAGTGGTGATTGTTGGTATGCTGGGAAAGAAACGATTGCTTAAACTATTGGTAAAACACAGAGCTCAACTGTCACTCGCAGATAGAGAGGGTAACAACGTTACCATTCTTCTGTTAGCCGTTTCACATGTGGAGGTACTGACATGTATCCTGTCAGTGGGTTCTATGAATGTCAACGCCAAGAACAAAAAGAGAGAGAGTCAGCAGTCATGAGAGCAAAACCTCAGGGACGACGACACGTGCTAAACCTTCTTGTGTCACATGGTGCTCACACATAATAGTGTTATTTTGTGACGGTTTGCATATTCTTCCCGACAAAGACGTGCCCATATATGTGCTACAAAAATGTTGATGTGTTGAATAACCCCATTAGGTACGAATATATTCATTAGACACAATTATACGTACAGTGTAGTACCGACACACAGTGAGTGAGATAAAAGAATTACGTCACATCGGCAATTTTTCAGTCATATGATGATACGAAACCATTGGTTTAACTAACAGTAATGTATGTCTTAGAGGACAGTAAAACACTAGCAGATTGTAACAATCTGAATCCAAAGAGTAACCAATTCAACTCATGAAAGAGTAATAACTCAATGATCAACATCACATGTAATGCCAATACAATACAGGTTATAGACCGCCTGTCACCAAAGCCAGACCCCGACACACAGACAAATTAATGTGTAGCATACATACATGTGATACAGACCTATTATCAAGAGAGATACCTACTAGTGATACAGACATATTGGCGTGTAGGATACATACGAGGACACGCTGATATATGTACGACAAACATATTGATGTGTTGAATAACCCCATGAGGCAGAGATATATTTGAAACTATACATATAGGTATTACCGTCTCAATGACATGCCAGTTCTTTGCGATCTATAGCCCATGTTTTATGTCCATGCTAGTTTTATATCCATATGTGTGATACCCTAGTATTTTAATGTCCAATGTGACAGGTTATATCCTTCAAAAATGTTTTCATTTTTTCTCATTGAAATTGTTTTCGTCACGATATGGCTGTGATATTGCCGATGTGACGTTAAGTATTAACTCACTCATGCACTGACACGTCGGACACACTGACATGTTGATATAGGATACATGTGATTCATACACATTGAAATGAGTCATACATACAAGTTATGCTAAATATTCCCGTGTAGGATATATACAAGTGATACAGACATGATGACTAGTGGGATACATACATGCGGTACAGTGAGTGTGTGAGTGTGTGAGTGTGCGAGTGAATATTTGACGCCACATCGGCAATGTTTCACCCATAGTGTGACGAAAATATCACCATACTAGGAACCATCGATAAGCACAACCTTTTGGCTACCTGCATTGCCCCGGGCTGGATTTATATCATCCCTTCAGCCACTGGTGATTGTACTGATAATTAGACATTATACAACAACAAATACTCTACGATAAATAACACTGGTAGATCTAAATTGAGTTTGGGAAGTTCGCCGTGCCCTCCTGGTCTTTGAGTTACTCGTAAACCCATGGTTCTTAGTATGATGATCAACGTTCAGTTGTTGACGTGCTCTAGTCCGTGTTTTATATTGGATTGTCTGCTTTAATTAAAATATTTTAGTTTTCCATACTTTTATATCCATATCTGTGAACCAGTGAAGGTCCGAGGTAGAACAGCAACCCATGCTTGCCGTAAAGGGCGACTAACTGACTTGTAATCGTTTCCCGATTGCGCAGATCAATGTTAAGCTCTTGATTGCTGGATTGTCTGGTCTGGTCCAGATTTGATTATTTACAGACCACCACTATACAGCTGGAATATTGCTGAGGGTGGCGCAAATCCCACTCACTCACTCACTAACTCACACATATCTGTGATACTCTAGCTATTTTACAGTCCGTCAATGACTGATTATTTATCTATTTATATTTACTGTGTGCCCAACAATTCTCGTCACTGTGTTGCCAAAATAGTGCCGTGGAGACGTTAAATTTTAACTCGCTCACTACTCGTAAACGATGCAGCTTATCTATAACACAGATATAGAGATGACGACAATACCCTTCACACAGTCTTAAGAGAGGACGCCTTGATGTGGAAATAAATCATCTCACTTTACAAGATTGACTTTGACGGTGAAGGATTTGAAAAGACACCAGTGATGTTAGCAGGGCATTGAGGATATAAATAAGTGGCGGTGTTATTTGAAATGAAGACACCAGTTATGTTAGAATGGTATTCGGGACATACTGAAGTGTTATATGCAGTCACTGTGTATTGAGAAAATCAATGCACAGCACTGAGCAGTAAGCAATCATGAGACCCAGAACGTTCAGACACCGAGAGTTAGTAGAGTATTGCGTCACGAGGTTCTCACTCTTAACACAGTGCTCTGTTGTAAAGCGTTACCGGAGTGAGTTTTTTTTCCAAGTACCAAACAAGTCGATTATTTATCATGCGTTCCATGGTTTTGCAAACTCAGCTGGTTAGTGAAATCGGTCCATAACTGGATCCGTCCAAGTTTTGGTATGTGGTACACGTGAAACATGAATACGGCCTTACTATTACGTCATGACTATTATCTGTCGACGTCAACCACCACATGGCAAAACCAAGTTGGTTCTGCCAGAACTGCATAGGGTTGTTGAACCAATCATGCGCCGTCTTTATGTTCGGCACCAAAAACCCATAATTTTTAAGCACGTCGATGAATCAATGAATCAATCAAGTTGACAATATCTGTTTTAGATATAAAATATAATGCGGTTAGTACAAGATACCTCAGGGTGACGCTGCACATACGATGGTAGCACTCAAGGACCAGGTACGGCTATGCGGGTGAAAAAAATGCCAGCACAGGGATCTCCGACCTCGAGGACATGCGTCGATTCGACAACCCCGGAGTAGACGGTAAACTATATGCATTACAGCTTAAATATCATATTTACAAATGCTTTGAAGTTTGCATCATTAGTGGTGGTGGTAGTATCTTAGGTGATTTAGTCAATACCTCAGGAGCGGCCCTCAACACTCAATTCGACCTAGTCCGCATCAATGATGAAAGATGGACGGTACATCCATCGTTCAGTGGTAAGCTGTTTGACTTGTATGACGTCGAGAAAACTGTCGTCGCTCAAAATACACAGTACAGACTCGACATTGGAGAAGAAGATAAGTGGGTACTGTTACCCTGCCAAGTCAATTGGATAATCAATATCACCCTCATGTCTTTTTATGTGTTCTTGGAAAACAAAGGCCACTACTTGGATGAAGTCATGAATAAAGGACTGTTGCTTTTGACTTGGTCCTGATGCACAGACGTTGCGTGATACTAAGCGCGATATCAAGAAACACGATGTTTCACACGCTATCGGGCAGACCCGGGTTGTCTGACGTAGGCCTACAGGAGGTTTCGGAATTTGATGATTTAATCAATACCCAGGAAAACGTGCCCACGAATTCCACGCTGGTCATCCAAGTGTACCTCGGTGAACCAAGTCTACGTCGTGAAAGGTGTCAAGCTTTGGTGGACCAAACAAGGCACCATGACCATAGAAGATAAAATATTGATCGCCAAAATCTTCTTACCTGACACTGTACATTTTATAGGGTTGAAGTACACCACTGATAAATTATGAGAAAAACAGTTGAAAATTATGTTGTAATGGGCGGGTGTCACTGAAAGACTTCAGAGAGCCTGAATGCTGATCAACATGAACCTTACCGCACCTTATTTCAACGAAGATCGTACTGTCTCTGAAATTAAAACAAAAACCTTTCTTGCATCTTTCATTCCTAATTCTAGAATAAGAACCAAAACAACACTGATGCAATCTTGCAATATGTTTGTTTCAGAGGGAGATTCACATTTCAACCTCAGCTTACCTCTTGATTATGTAGTCTCTCGTGCCACTGTCATTGGATCCAGAACCATCTCTTCTAGATTACCCGATGACAGCTCAATTTTTACAGCTGAAGCAAACGCCATATCAACAGCTCTTAAATATATTCAAAGACATCCAAAACATAAACAATATATTATTTATTCTGACTCGCTTTCTTGTCTTCAGGCTATCAAAAACATCTCTTGTAAACATCCACTTTTAACAAAAAATTTTGAACTTTATAATGATCTTGCTACTGGCCAGTGCGACATTGTCTTTTGTTGGTTACCCAGCCACGTAGGCATTTCTGGGAACACAATGGCCGACCTTGCTGCTAAGGCAGCACTTAAGAAATCTGTGACACCACTTCTTATTCCCTACACTGATTATAAAGCCAGCATTAGAGCCTACATCCGTGATCTGATGCAGAAGAAGTGGGACACCCAAGTAGGTATAAATAAATTACATTCAATAAAACCATATATCGGTTACACCTACTTGGGTTGTCAGTCCAGATTTGAAGAGGTCATCATGCGACGATGTCGTATTGGCCATACGAGATACACTCATAACTACTTATTGAAAGGTGAGGACCCTCCATTTTGCATCCCTTGTGATGAAAGAATCACAGTCAAGCATGTCTTGCTTGACTGTGTTGAATATTCCATCACAAGGGATAATTATTTCAAATCACGTACTATGAACGATTTTTTTAGCAACATAAGTTCTCATTTAATTTTTGCATTTTTAAAAGACTTAGATTTGTTGGCTGATTTGTAAATATATCAATATTTTATGATTGGAGGTTTGAATTAGTAACTTAGATTGTTAGTGGCTGTATACTCGAGGGGGGTTAAAGTACTGTAAAATTATTGTCCTCCTGAGAGGGTACGTAAGTCCCAGGACATTCCAAGTACATTTAAACGTTCCACTTTTTAAATCGTAGAATATGTGTCATTTTAATTTACAGCTAGATGTGTCTCAATTGCTAACGACTGAGGGGATGATGTAAATCCAGCTAGGGTCCATGCAGGAAGCAAATGCACTGTAAGTCCCCATGGTCCTTAGTGTGGTGATCGACCTTCAGTCGTTGGCAATATATAGCTGGCTTTTACCTTGTATTGTACTGTATGGTTAAACTTTTTTAGATCTAGTTGCTAGTTTTACATTAGAATCTGTGATACTCTAGTTGTTTTACTGTCCTTCGCTGACAGGTTTATACAAATTACCATTACTTATTATGTATGAAATTAATTGTTCTCGTCACGGTATGGCCGAAATATTGCCGATGTGACGATAAAGTTTAACTCACTCACACTCACTCACTCTTGATTATGTGTGGAGTGTACCAGAAACTCTTATTCCAGGAGGCGGCACACTCTTCATACATATCTATTTCAAGCGAATCCCAGGTAACTTACAAGGAACGCAACTCCAAATCTTACCTGGGTTGACAGCTGTATCATAACGGATTTCCCATGAAAATGGGGTTGGCTTACACCCATCTCGATGAACCAAAGTGGGATTTACTTTCATTTGAAACAGTTGTATGACATAAAACGACAACTACAACGAGATCTTGACATACGGGCAGCATTAAACAAGAGGTACCATAGAGCTTTCAGCTTTGCCTGGCAAACCCTCAAAGAGCTCACAGGAGATACACGTTAAACCGTTTTGCTGATGTCATCGCAACTAAGTGATAAGGAACCATGGAACACGTGTAATGCGAACTAGTTGATAACTCTACTATAGTGTCCAGACCCCAAAAATATGGGGTTGAAGGAAGCTAACATTTGGTTAGATACGGGGTTTGGATGGTCCCGTGCCATGGTTTCCTATACCATTAAAATTCTTGACAGGATGTAATTGTCACAGATATTTTGTAAAATCAAATCTCACACAATAATATGAGACAAATATTTGTTTCATGTCATACATACACACAATGAGTGGTCAAAGGTCTACAAGAGAAACTTGCAATAAAAAAACACAAAACGCTGCAATGCATGATATGTATTTACATCTGATTTCTGTCAACATATATTGTTAAGACACAATCCAACAATTAGGACTTGCTTGTACAACTACACAGTTTCCAATCATCCCCGAAACTTGTCAGGAAAATCAGGTGTGATAAACGTCAATTAGTCTCGGCCATGCGAGTCAGGCAATCATTGAGGGGTTCCATGTGTTGAGTAGTGAAGTGCCTCTCGGACTTAATAAGTTAAGACAATATAATATGACAATATGCAAGCACCGAGTGAAGCATGAAGGTCCAAAGGCTATCATCAATCAGCTATCGTCGTCAACTCGTTTTGTTTTCTGACGCTCTCTTTAGTTCTCAGCGTTGATGGTTCTAAATTGACAGTGACTTGACATATTGCACTATCTGCAAGTGTTCTCGCTTATGGGCCAAGTCAAGAATGTTTTTACCGTCTTCATCTCTGAGTGAGAGATTAGCCTCATTCTTCACTAATAATTCTACCACTTTCTTATATCCCCGTTCTGCTGCTACCATCACTGGCGTCCTCTTCTTCCACCCCCTGCTGTTTATGTCCACCGACTTCAGTGAGAGGACATATTTCACTATATCATATAGTCCGCGGTAACAGGCATTGTGAAGGATGTTTCTTCCCGACTTTTCATAAAGTGACAGATCAGCTCCATGTTTCACGAGTAATTCCACCACTTCTTTATGACCCTTTTCTGCTGCTTCCATAACTGGCGTCCTCCTTAACCATCCCCGGCTGTTTATGTCCACAGAGTTCAGAGAGAGGATATATTTCACGACATCAAAATGACCCCCACAACAGGCGCGGTGGAGGGTGTTGTCCCCTCTTCTATCACTTAGTAACAGATTAGCTCCATGTTTTTCGAGAAGTTCGACCATTTCCTGATAACCCTTTTCTGCTGCTATCATCACTGGTCTCCTCCCATTCCATCCTCGGCTGTTTATGTCCACAGAGTTCAGAGAGAGGATATATTTCACGACATCAAAATGTCCCCCATTACAGGCTCGGTGGAGGGTGTTGTCCCCTCTTCTATCACCTAGTAACAGATTAGCTTTATGTCTTACGAGAAGTTCTACCATTTCCTTATAACCCTTTTCTGCTGCTATCATCACTGGTCGCCTCCCACCCCGTCCTCTGATGTTTACGTTCACTGAGTTCAGAGACAGGACATATTTCATGACATCAAACTGTCCTCCGTCTGAAGCTATGTGAAGAATGTTGTTACTTTTTTCATCTTTGAGTGTCAGATCAGCTCCATATTTTATTAGTAATTCCACCACTTCGATATGTCCATGTTTTGCTGCTAACATCACTGAGGTCATCCTCTGCCTCCCCCTTCTGTTTATGTCAACCAAGTTCAACAAGAGCAATTCTTTCACTACGTCCGCACGTCCATCACAACAGGCACGGTGAAGAAATAATTGCAACACCTCTGTATGCCCCCGTTCTCCTGCTATCATCAATGGTGTCTTCTGGTGATGTCCTAGACTGTTGATGTCCACCTTTTCCTGTAAGAGGATGTACTTCACCACCTCTGCATTCCCTCCCCTACAAGCGCAGTGAAGGATGTTGTCACCTGTTCCATCCACGAGCGACACATCAGCTCCTTGGTCCACAAGGAACTCTACCATTTCTTTGTGTCTGTTCTCTGCTGCCATCATCACAGCTGTTTTCCCGCACGTTACCCTACCATTGATGTCCAACATGTTCTTTGAAAGGACATGTTTCATCACCTCTACATCTCCACCCAGGGAGGCTAAGTGGAGAATGTTGCTGCCAAATTTATCGACCAGGTTTATATCAGCACCTCTCCTTATAAATAACTCCGTCACTTTTCTATGTCCCCCAGTGGCTGCCCACATCACGGGGGTTCTACCAATCCACTCTTGACAATTTACGTTCGCCCGTCCCTCTGACAACATAGTTCTTATCCTTGACAGATCTCCGGTCTTTGAGGCGGTATGAAGGTCACACAGTGGTGGAGCTGTAACACAAGGTTAAACTCTATACACCTCTTTTGAACAAACAATTTAGAAGGGACGAGATTGAGGGTGCAGGGCATCAAATAATTCTGGTTGGATCATGGCACAATAGTATCGATTACTTGTTTTTATTTCTTTCATTTGCAATTGTTGTTTCTTTTGCTCTTTTTTACACGATTGCAAACATTTTTTGTGACAATTAAGTGAGTTTAGACTGACTGCCACATTCCAGCCGTATCGAGTGAGTGAGTGAGTGAATTAATATTTAACGTCACATCGGCAAAATTGCAGCCGTATCGAGACCAAAACAGGTCGTAATTGAATATTCTATAATGTCGTACGTAAAATCTGATAAATAGTGAGTGAGTTAACATTTAACGTCACATCGGCAGTATTGCAGCCATATCGTGACGAGAGCATTCTTACAAAAGGAATCTATGTATATGATAAAAGCCTGTCGACGAAGGACAGTAAAACAACTAGAATATCACAATAAGAAATAAAACTAGCGTGAAAAGTTAAAACTAATATTCCTATTCAGACAATACAATTTAAAAACAGGCTATATAGATCACCAACAACTGAAGGTAGATCACCATACTAGGGGCCATGGAGACTTACAGTACTTCTGCTACCTGCATGGTCCCTTACTGGATTTACATCATCCCCTCAGCTGCTGGTGATTGTATGCAAGATTAGCCACAAATTAAAATCACAGAAATACTACGGCTAAGACAAAATGGAAGATCAAATTTGACATCAAATGTTTTGGGACTTACGTACCCTCTCAGGAGGACAATAATTTTACAGTGCTGTAACCTCCCTCGAGGATACAGCCACTAACACTCTTATGTTACTTATTCAAACTTCCAAGCATCAAATATATTTATCTATTTACAATTCATTTAGCAAATCTAATTCTTTTAAAAATGCAATAATTAAATGAGAACTAACATAATTAAAAATATCCTTCATAGTTCTTGATTTAAAATATTTATCCCTTGTGATGGAATATTCAACACAGTCAAGCAGGACATGCTTGACTGTGATTCTTTCATCACAAAGGATACAAAACGGAGGATCTTCACCTTTTAAAAGATACTTGTGAGTATACCTCGTATGGCCAATGTGACATCGTCGCATAATGACCTCCTCAAATCTGGACTGACAACCCAAGTAAGAATAACCGATATACGGTTTTATTTCATGTAATTTATTTATACCTACTTGGGTGTCACACTCCTTCTGCATCAGATCACGGATATAAGATCTCATTGTAGCTTTATAATCTGAGTATGGAATACGAAGTGGTGTCACAGATTTGTTGAGTGCTGCTTTAGCAGCAAGATCGGCCATTGTGTTACCAGAAATGCCAACGTGACAAGGTAACCAACAAAGGACGATGTCGTACTGGCCAGTAGCAAGATTATTATACAATTCAATAATTTCTATCAAAAGTGGATGTTTACAAGAAATATTTTTAATCGCCTGAAGGCAAGAAAGAGAGCCTGAATAGATTATATACTGTTTATGTTTAGTGTCTTTGAATATATTTAAGAGCAGTTAATATGGCGTTTGCTTCAGCAGTAAAAATAGAACTGTTATCAGGTAATCTAGAAGAGACTGATCTCGATCCAATGACAGTGGCACAAGCTACTGCGCCACCGTCCTTGGACCCATCTGTAAATAAGGATTTGTAATTGTTATATTTACTTTCTTATTGGTGATATTCTTGCTTATATTGTAAGTCATTAGTTTCTGATTTTGTAAATGTAGTTAATGTTAGATCGACCTGTGGTCTAACCAGTTGCCAAGAAAGAAGCCGGGAAGGAGCTATGTTTTCCAGCTCAATTCTGGCAGCAGAAATAAGTGGTTTTATTCTTAAACCAAGAGGTGGAACAAGAGAAGATTTCTCATTGTATAAATCCTCATACAGGGGATTGAAAACACAGTTATATGCAGGGTTGGACTCATTTGAATATAGTTTTGTTACATACTGTAAAGCTAATTTTATACCTCGCTGCTCAAGAGACGGTTCATCAGCCTCGACATACAGGCTGTCAACAGGTGAAGTTCTAAAGGAGCCAAAACAAAGTCTTAGACTTTGATGATGAACTGAGTCTAATAGTTTTAAGTTGCTTTTGCATAATCAAGTTTCGAACGCACGAGAGATCGATATAGATGGAGAAGGGTAGCTTGATCACCTCCCCATTTAGAATTTGAAACCACTTTCAACAAGTCAAGTGCTTTCAGGCATTTAGTTTTAATTGGTGTGCCATCTAGATATAGTTCAGGGTCTTTAAGTGGTTTATATTTACGACAAAAATGTATACAGTTAGTTTTCGATTTAGAAAAATTAAAGCCGTTTTCAAGACACCATTTATTAATTTTGTTTAAACACAACTGTAGTTGTCGTTCAATGGCATGCATATTTTTACCACGACAAGAAATATTAAAATCATCCACAAATAACGATCCATCTATTGAATCGTTTAAAACTTTTGATAAACTGTTTATCTTTATACTAAAAAGTGTGATCCTGATTGTAATGATCAGACAGGGTAGAACCCACTCGGACTTGAAATTGTCTGTTATTTATAAATTTGCCTATGAATTCAGGCAAACGACCTCGGAGACCGAAATCATGTAAATCTCTCAGAATGCTATACTTCCAGGTTGTGTCATATGCCTTCTCCAGATCAAAAAAGATAGACACAGCATGTTGTTTATTAATCAGCGCGTGTTTCACAAATGATTCTAAACGCACTAAATGATCGACAGTACTTCTGTTTTTATGGAGACCACATTGTATATCTGTGATAAGGTTATTTGTTTCCAAGTACCAAACAAGTCGATTATTTATCATGCGTTCCATGGTCTTGCAAACACAGCTAGTTAATGAAATCGGACGATAATCCAGGTTTAGGTATTGGTACTACTATAGCATCACGCCATGAAGAAGGAAATTTCCCGGAAGTCCAAATATCATCAAAAATTGACAAGAGCGTCTCTAAACAGGATTCTGGTAAGTGCTTCAGGAGCTGATAATGGATGTTATCAGCTCCAGTAGCAGTGTCATGAGCTTCATCAAGAGCACTATGGAGTTCATGAATAGAAAAAGTTTCATTATAATCTTCTCAATTATCAGAATTGAAATTAATAGTTTTCTTTTTTTGTTGTTTTTGATATTGCTGAAATTTAGGTGTATAATTCGAAGAGGAAGAGTGTTTAGCGAGAGTTTCGCCCAGTTTATTCGCAATATCTAATTTATCAGTAAGTAATTGATCTCCATGTTTAAGATGATGGACAGTAGATTTAGTACCTTTACCTTTGATTTTCTGGACCATGTTCCATACCTTGGACATGGGTGTCCGAGAATTTATTTTGGATGCATAATTTTGCCAAGATTGCCGTTTGTTCTTTTCAAAAGTACGCCGAGCTTTAGCATTTAAAATTTTAAATTTATTTAAATTATGCACCATGGGATGGCGACGGAAATAATCTTCTGCCTTTTTCCTTGCCTTCCTAGCTTGTTTGCACTCATCGTTGAACCATGGTTTTCTTATGTGTGGAACTGCAGAGGTATTTGGTATGCACTCATCAGCTATGGAGTTCAGTTCATCAGAAAAGCATTTAATAGCACCAGGAACGTCAATAAAACGTTCAGGTTTAAGTTTCTCAGCACACAGTGTTTCATGTAAAGCCCAGTTAGCCTTTTTAAAATTGTCAGAACAAAAGTCCTCCAACAATTTCCCTTTGGTGTTTGTTGTTACACTACCCCAGAGTGGGTTGTGCCCATTTAAATCTCCCATTATAATACAGGGCTTCGGGAGTTGGTCATATAGAGCCTGAAGATCAGTTTTGGCAAACATCGAAGACGGCGAAATATAGAGAGAGCATAGGGTAAACGCTACATGTAAAGTAAGTCTCACAGCAACAGCCTGCATATTAGTATTTAGTGAAACAGGACTTTGAATAACGTTTTGTCTGACTAGAACGGATGATCCGCCAGTGGCTCTATCACCCAGAGGTGATATGCACTAAAATGACGAAGGTCAAATGTATCTGTTTGTTTTAAATATGTCTCTTGGAGACACATCGCTGAAGGTGTAAAATCTTGGACTAATAGCTGTAATTCAAGTAAATTAGTCCTCAATCCTCTACAGTTCCACTGTACAATATTATTGGAATAAACTATCTTTTGGGGGGATTTATTGGGGATCTACCCCGCACTCTTTTGGAGGGCGACAACCTATGTGCCCTAGAATGGACGTTTTCAGAAACGTCCTTGTCTTCAAGAGACCCGTATTTATTAAACAATTGAACTTTATTTTGTGACCCCTTGGGAGCTCTGCCACTTTGTTGTTTTGAAGCATCAGGCTTTGGCTTCGGTTTACTTTTCACCGTTTGTCGATTATCAGCTGTTGATTGAAACTTTTGAATGTGACTGAGATGATGATAATTTGTGATCAGAAGACGACTTTGAGGTACTAGGAGGTGATTACTCAGTCTGTGATGATATGGCAGGATACAAAAGCTGTGGAGAATCACAATTTACCCAAGTCAAGGTAGTTTGGCAGCCTGTGGTTGATGTTGTTTTAGAGCTAGAACCTGGTGATGTTTTTGCTGCTGTAGCATAACTTTCTGGAAGATCAGATCTTTTTACCAGTTTTTTTTTGCCTCAGAGAAAGAGATATTTTGTGTAAATTTGATTTTGTTTATCTCCATTTGTTCTTTCCAAATTGGACACTGTTTAGAAAATGAAGAATGGTCTCTTGAGCAGTTGGTGCATTTTTTAAAATCACTGTCACAATCTTCAGTTGTGTGTGTCTTCTCACCACAGTGAGCACACACAACAGACAATGTGCAAGTACTAACACCACGACCAAACTTCTGGCATTCAAAACACCTTGATGGATTAGGTATATAGGTGTCTACATTGATGTGACAATAGCCTGCCTTTACTGATCTGGTAGCTGTTGGAGATGAAAATGAAAAGAGGTAGGTATTAGTCTGAATGGTCGCATGGTTTTTACGTGTTGTAAAACGCTTAACATATGTGACCCCTTGATCTTTCATTTCTGAAACAATATCAAATTCAGACATGTCGGCAAATAATCCATCTCTATCCCTGATGATTCCCTTGCTTGTGTTAAGTGTCCTATGCGGAGATACTGATACTGGAATGCCGACGAATGTGGTGGTAAACATCAGGTTAGTAGTCTGTTGTCTTCTGTTGCACTCAACGAGCAACGCACCTGAACGCAAACGTCTGATATTTTTGACGTCACCAGCAATTCCTTGTATGCCTTTCTGTATCGCAAAAGGGTTCAACTTTAGTCTGCTGTTGTCTTTAGTCTCAATCACGACAAAACGTGGTCAGTAATCAATGGAAGTGGACAGTCTTTGGTCGTTATCATCTGGATCATTGTCAAGTGGACGTTGTTTCTTTGTAATGGGGATTTGAGAAGCCATGGTTATGGTTGAATAGTTCATCATCCGAGCTCCCCACCCACCACGGAGTATCACAAGGACAATGCTAAAAGCAAGTGGGTCTCCGGCTTGCAGCACCAAGGATACTCGGATGATATACTCCAGCAGAAAAATTAAAAGATTAATGATTCCACCAGATTGGCCCGTGAGCCACCGCCTTCTGGCATACGACTCTAGGCAATAATAAACAGTAACGTTTTCAAATTCTGTTTCAAAATTCGCCAAGGATAGAAAATATAAACATACAATTCTCAAATTTTTGTGCAAGACAACAGAGTTGTAGCACAGGGCTTGGCGTGACCAGCCGATTGATAGAACCGGGCCGATTCTACCACCCGTCTAGGTGAAGTAAGGGCCAAAGTGGTGTGTTGGGCAATGGAACGCAGTTAAAAGCCCCAGTGCCCTCAACCACCAGGATCCCGTCCTCCACCGACACGGGGCACCCGTGGCGAGCCCCCTCCTCGTGGTGGGTGCTGGGTAACGCCAAGAGCTCGCCGACACCCCTGTAGTGGACCCGGGGGGATATTTGGTCCACCAACCCGTTTGCCGTGGGTTGCGGCCCGTGTCGGTGGAGGAAGGGATCCTGGTGGTTGAGGGCAATAGGTCCCTGCAACTGTGTTCCTGTTGCCTAATACACAACTTTGGCCCTGACTTCACCTAGACGGGAGGTTGAATAGGCCCGGTTCAACCAATCGGCTGGTCATGTCAAGCCCTGAGCATTGTCATTGTTTTTGCTCAAATTTGACTTTTTCAAATGTTTGTAAATGGGCCTTTGTTATATAGCTTGTAGACCAGTAATATCTATTGATATATTCATGCCACATTAACCAAACTGTTATTACCTAGAGTCTAATGCCCAGAAGGCGATGGCTCATGGGTCAATCTGGTGGATTTATTGATTTTGAATTGATACTTCTGCTGGAGTATATAATCCCAGTATCCTTGGTGCTGTCAGTAGGAAACCCACTGGCATATAGCATTGTCTTTATGATACTCCGTGGTGGGTGGGGAGCTGGGATGATGAAGTTCCATGACTTTACCATGATACCCCCAAAACAACTCAAACGTACTTTAGAGGATAGTTCATCTTCTGATGATGACACAGTCTCCAAAAGGCAAATCTGACCATTGGTCTCGTTATTTAGTGATTTCTTCTTCAGATGATGGTCCGTTGAAACTGAATCCGTTTGCCCTGTCAAAAGCGATTTATGGCATTGCTGGTGACGTTGTGTCAATGAAAAATATGCGATCTGGTCTTATATTACTTGAATGCAAATCAGCGTTTCAGTCATCTACACTCTTAGCTGTTAAGCATCTCGTGCCCGTATCTGTTACTGTGTCTCCACACAAAACTCTCAACAGTTCTAAAGGCATTGTCAGAGACCGAGAACGTTGTATGCTAGACATGTCTGAAGATGAGATAGCGTTTGAACTAAAAGACCAGGGTGTAACAGGTGTAAAACGTTTTACAAGTCGGCAGAATGGTCAGATTGTAAACGTCAACTGGACAGTGATGATGATGACCAACGACCTTCTAACTCAACTGAATACTGGCCACGATTTTTAGTTCTTGAGACACTTGACAAGTCACCATTAAAATTAAATCCGTTTGCAGTGTCAAAAGGTATCCAAGGTATTGCAGGTGAAGTCCCAAACATCAAACGACTGCGATCAGGTTCTTTGCTCATTGAATGCAGCAGGAAACAACAAACAACAAATTTGATGTCAACACAGCTTTTGGTTGGAATACCAGTTTCGGTATCTCCACATAGAACTTTGAACACTAGCAAAGGAATTGTCAGAGACCGGGATCAACTGTTTGCCGACATGAGTGAATTAGATATAGCCACAGAAATGAAAGAACAAGGAGTGATTTTTGTGAAACGATTCACAACTCGAAAAAACTCAGAAACTAAACCAACAAACACCTACCTATTCCATTTTTCTTCTCCAACTGCACCAAAAGCAATTAAAGCAGGATATTGTCGTCTCAATGTTGATACTTATATTCCTAACCCGTTGAGATGTTTCAAATGCCAAAGGTATGGTCATGGTGTTACCAACTGCACAAATGCTATTACATGCGCTCACTGCAGCGAAAAAACTCATGTTACTGAAGACTGTGACAGCAACTTTAAAAAATGCACCAACTGCTCTGGAACACATTCATCTTTTTCAAAAGAATGTCCGATCTGGAAACAACAAATGGAAATTAATAAAATCAAATTCACAAGGAATCTTAGTTTTGCTGATGCAAAGAAACTTGTTGTTCACACATCAGAACCCAACGAATCCTATGCTTCAGTTGCGAGAACATCAACAAATCAAACTGTAACTTCAACAGTGTCCACTTCATCAGCGCAGTCCCAAACTGATTTGACATGGGTTGACACTGTTGCACCCGAAATCTACTGTCCTGACCAGTCAACGCAAACTCTTGTATGTACATCAACAACTGTTAGAGAAGAAGTTCAGTCTCGGCCATCTTCCCAGGAACAATCATCATCACAGCCCATTTCCAAACCTTCCTCTGGGAATAATGGGACGCAACTACCAAAACAAAAACTCAAACCAATAAATGAGTCTGCAAAAAAAATACCATAAGGGCAGAACCTCAAAAGCGGCAGAAAATACAATCCAAATATATAATAAGTTTGGATCTCTTGAAGATATGGATGTTTCTGACAACATCCTCTGTAGAGCTCGTAGCTTGTCACCAACAAAAAAGATCAGGGGTAGATCCCCAATCAACCCCCCATAGAAACAGTTTCTCCGTGTATTGTCCAGTGGAATTGTAGAGGACTAAAAACCAACTTTAATGAATTACAGCTGTTGATTCAGGATTGACAACCATCAGCTTTCTGCTTACAGGAAACTTACCTGAAGCAGGCAGACAATTTTAACTTACGTCAGTTCATTGGATATCATTCTCTTTCTCCTCCAGGTGATAGGGCCACTGGAGGATCTTCAATCCTTGTAAATCAGAATGTTATACACAGCCCTGTCTCACTTACAACTAATCTTCAAGCCGTTGCAGTGAGACTTACTCTTCATGTTGCCTTCACAGTATGCTCGTTGTATATTCCGCCTTCTTCAACACTTCAACTGTCTGATTTGCAAGCTCTCTATGACCAACTTCCAAAACCCTGTATAATAATGGGTGATCTCAATGGCCATAATCCACTGTGGGGTAGTACAAATATAAACACTAAAGGTAAAACACTGGAAGATTTTATTTTCAATACTGATTTGTGCATATGTAATGATGATTCGAGCACATATCTGCATCCTGCAACCGGCACCTACTCTTCTCTGGATCTGTCTCTTGCAGACTCTAATCTACTTAATGAACTTGAATGGTCAGTCTACGATGACCTCTGTGGAAGTGACCATTTTTCTACTATATTAAAATCGGTACCTCCATCTGCTGTTCCTTCTTCATCAAGGCGGAATTTTAAAAAAGCTAACTGGGCTTTATATGAAACACTGTGTGCTGAAAAACTTAAACCTGAACTTTTTATTGACATTCCTGATGCTATTCAATGTTTTTCTGATGAACTGAATTCCATAGCTGATGAGTGTATACCAAAGTCCTCTGCAGTTCCACACATAAGAAAACCATGGTTCAACGATGAGTGCAAACAAGCTAGGAAGGCACGGAAAAAAGCAGAACATTATTTCCGTCGCCATCCTATGGTGCATAATTTAAACAAATTTAAAATTTTAAATGCTAAAGCAAGGCGTACTTTTTAACAAAATAAACGCCAGTCATGGCAAAATTACGTTTCAAAACTAAATTCACGTACGCCAATTTCAAAGGTATGGAACATGATCCAGAAAATAAAAGGTAAGGGCTCTAAATCTAGTATTCACCATCTTAAAGATGGGAATCAGTTATTGACTAATAAATCAGATATTGCTAATAAACTTGGTGAGACTTTGGCGAAACATTCTTCCTCATCAAATTATGTACCTGAATTCCAAAAATATCAAAAACAGCAGGAAAAGAAATATATTAATTTTACTTCAGATAATGGGGAAGATTACAATGAAACCTTTTCGATACATGAACTTCATACTGCTCTTGACCAAGCTCACGATACTGCTTCCGGTGCTGATGGTATACATTATCAACTTCTGAAGCACTTGCCAGAATCCTGTTTAGAGACACTTTTACATATATTTGATGACATTTGGACAACTGCAAAATTTCCTCCCTCGTGGCGAGATGCCATAATTGTACCCATCCCTAAACCTGGACGTGATCATACTGATCCATCGAATTATAGACCAATTTCACTAACGAGCTGCGTTTGCAAAACCATGGAACGCATGATAAACAATCGACTTGTGTGGTACTTGGAGACTAATAACCTTATAACAGATATACAATGTGGTTTCCGTAAAAACAGAAGTACCATCGATCATTTAGTGCGTTTAGAATCTTTTGTTAAGAATGCCATAATTAATAAACAACATGCTGTCTCAATCTTTTTCGATCTAGAAAAAGCATACGACACGACATGGAAACATGGGATTTTAAAAGATTTACATGACTTTGGATTACGAGGCCGCCTGCCTCAATTTATATCCAACTTTTTAAATGACAGGCAATTTCAAGTCCGAGTGGGTTCTACCCTGTCTGACCATTATACTCAGGATCAGGGTGTCCCACAAGGCAGTATTTTGTCTGTCACTCTCTTTAGTATTAAGATCAACAGTCTCTCAAAGGCTTTAACTGATTCAATCGATGGATCACTTTTTGTGGATGATTTTAATATTTCTTGTCGTGGTAAAAATATGCGCACCATTGAACGGCAATTACAGTTGTGTTTAAATAAAATAAATAAATGGTGCCTTGAGAACGGCTTTAAATTTTCTCAAACAAAAACTAATTGTATACACTTTTGTAGAAAATATAAACCGCATAAGGACCCAGAACTGTCTTTAAATGGTACTCCAATCAAAGTTGTAAAGGAGGCTAAATTCTTGGGTATAATTTTCGATTCTCATCTAACCTTCTTACCACACATTAAATCTCTTAAAGTTAAATGCCTGAAGGCACTAGATTTGCTGAAGGTTGTTTCCAATTCTAAGTGGGGAGGGGATCAAACTATCCTCCTTCATTTATACAGATCATTGGTACGATCCAAACTTGATTATGGTTCCATTGTATATGGTGGAGCCTGCAAAAGCAACCTGAAACTATTAGATTCTGTCCATCACCAAGGTCTAAGACTTTGTCTTGGGTCCTTCAGAACTTCACCTACTGACAGTCTTTACGTTGAGGCCGATGAACCATCTCTTGCACAACGCCGTATCAAATTATCTTTGCAATATGTCACAAAACTATACTCTAACGAATCTAGCCCTGCATATAACTGTGTCTTCAGTCCTCTTTATGGGGATTTGTATAGCAAAATCTTTTCTCTTGTTCCACCTCTTGGGCTCAGAATAAAGCCGTTTATTGCTGCTGCTGGTATTGGGCTGGACAGTGTAGCTCCTTTCCGTCTTCTTTCCTCTCCCCCTTGGCAGTTGGTTAGGCCACAGGTCGACCTAACATTAACGACTTTTAAAAAATCAGAAACGAATGAATTACAGTATAAACAAGAATATAATCAAATGAAACATAAATATAACAATTACAAATCCTTATTTACAGATGGGTCCAAGGATGGTGGCGCAGTAGCTTGTGCCACTGTCATCGGATCCAGAACAATATCTTTTAGATTACCAGATAATAGTTCTATTTTTACAGCAGAAGCTAACGCCATATTAACAGCTCTTAAATATATTGAAAGACACCCGAAACGTAAACAGTATATAATATATTCCGACTCTCTTTCTTGCCTTCAGGCTATTAAAAATATTTCTTGTAAACATCCACTTTTAATTGAAATTATTGAACTGTGTAATAATCTTGCTACTGGCCAAGACGACATCGTCTTCTGTTGGTTACCCAGCTATGTAGGCATTTCCGGTAACGCAATGGCCGATCTTGCTGCCAAGGCAGCACTCAACAAATCTGTGACACCACTTCTTATTCCATACACTGATTATAAATCTAGCATTAGAACTTACATCCGTGATCTAATGCAGAAGAAGTGGGACACCCAAGTAGGTATAAATAAATTACATGAAATAAAACCGTATATTGGTTATTCCTACTTGGGTTGTCAGTCCAGATTTGAAGAGGTAATCATGCGGCGATGTCGTATTGGCCATACTAGATATACTCATTCATACCTATTGAAAGGTGAGGATCCTCCGTTTTGCATCCCTTGTGATGAGAGAACCACGGTCAAGCATATCTTGCTTGACTGTGTTGAATTCTCCACCATAAGGGATAAATATTTCAATGTAAAAACAATTAAGGATCTTTTTAACACCGTAAGTTCTCATTTAATTCTTGGATTTTTAAAAGAAATTGATTTCATCTTTGAATTTTGATTATTATGTTCTGTAGGTAGCTGTATTTTAATTCATGGTAGTTTAGATTAGTAACTAGAATTGTTAGTGGCTGTACCCTCGAAGGGGGTTGAAGTACCGTAAAATTATTGTCCTCCTGAGAGGGTACGTAAGTCCCAAAACATTTCCTGTACGTTTAGACTTCCACTGTTTTTAGTCGTAGTATGTGTGTATTTTTAATTTTTGGCTAGATATGACTAAATTGCTAACAGCTGGGGGGATGATGTAAATCCAACTAGGGTCCATGCAGGTAGCAAAGGTACTGTAAGTCCCCATGGTCCCTAGTATGGTGATCTACCTTCAGTTGTTGGCAATCTATAGCCTGATTTTATATTGTATTGTCCGAATAGTGATATAAGTTTTAACTTTCCACACTAGTTTTAATCATATTTGTGATATTCTAGTTGTTTTACTGTCCCTCGTTGACAGGTTTTTATAGTATCCATATAATTTCACTTCAGTATTAAACGTTCTCGTCACGATATGGCTGAGATATTGCCGATGTGACGTTAAATATTAACTCACTCACTCACTCACTCTGTTGGTTACCCAGCCATGTTGGAATCTCTGGTAACACAATGGCCGATCGTGCTGCCAAAGGAAGCACTCAACAAATCTGTGACACCACTTCTCATACCCTATTCTGATTATAAAGCTGTCATAAGATCATATATCCGTGATCTAATGCAAAAGAAGTGGGACACCCAAGTAGGTATCAATAAATTACATGGAATAAAGCCCTGTATCGGTTATACCCACTTGGGCTGTCAGTCCAGATTTGAAGAGGTTGTTATGCGACGATGTCGCATTGGCCATACGCGATATACTCACGAACACTTGTTAAAAGGTGAGGATCCTCCGTTTTGTATCCCTTGTGATGAGAGAATCACTGTTAAGCATATCCTGCTTGATTGTGTTGATTTTGCCATCACAAGGGATAAATATTTCAATGAGAAAACTGTAAAGGATCTTTTTATAACGTTAATCATCATTTAATACTTGAATTTTTAAAGGAAATAGAATTGCTACATAAATTCTGAATATGTTTTGTACATAGATAATATATATTTTATGCATGGTATTGTAAATTAGCAACTGCGATCGTTAGTGGCTGTGCCCTTGAGGGAGGTTGAAGTATTGTAAAATTATTGTCCTCCCAAGAGGGTACGTAAGTCCCAAAAACTTTCAAAGTCGATTTTGCTCAGCCATACTTTTTAGTCGTAGTGTGTTTGTTATAAATTCTGGCTAAATCGTCCTATCATCGCCAGTGTCTGAAGCGCTGGTGTAAATCCAGCCAGGGTCCATGCAGGTAGCAAAGGTACTGTAAGTCCCCATGGACCCTGGCATGGTGATCTACCTTCAGCTGCTGGTGATGTGTATAGCCCGTGTTTTATCTTGTCTTGTCCAAATAGTTCTATCAGTTTACCGTTCCACACTAGTTTTATCCGTAGCTGTGATATTCTAGTTGTTTTACTGTCCTTTGACGACAGTTTTTTTATAGTATGCACATTTCCCATTTCAATTTCCAATCTGTTCTCGTCACGATATGGCTGAAATATTGCCGATGTGACGTTAAATATTAACTCACTCACTCACTCAGTCCAGTCTGAGGAAATTTAACTTGACAGATGAAGATACCAAACAGATCAAACCGGAAATCGAGTGCAGGAGTGGTTCATTCGGATGGCACAACGTTAATGAGTGAGTGAGTGAGTTAATATTTAACGTCACATCGGCAATATCTCAGCCATATCGTGACGAGAACATTTTATACTAAAATGAAATATATGTCTATCATAAAACCTGTCAGCGAAGGACAGTAAAACAACTAGGATATCACAGATGAGAATATAAAACTAGTAACTATACCTAAAACAATTTATCTATACAGGACAATACAATGTAAAAATGGGCTATAGATTGCTAACAACTGAAGGTAGATCACCATACTAGGGACCATGGGGACTTACAGTACCTTGGCTACCTGCATGGACCCTAGCTGGATTTACATCATCCCCTCAGGAGTCAGCAATTCTGGAAATCTAGCCATTCAGTAAAAAGACATTTATTCTACGATTAAAAACATGGAAAGTTTGAATTTACTTTGAATGTTTGTGGACTTACGTATCCTCTCAGGAGGACAATAGTTTTACAATACTTCAACCCCCTTTGAGGATACAGCCACCAACAAGCACAGTTACCAATTTAAACTTCCGATAATAAAAATTATCTATTTACAATTCATTTAATAAATCTAATTCTTTTAAAAATCCAATAATTAAATGAGAACTGATATTAGTAAAAAGGTCCTTCATACTACGTGATTTAAAATAGGTATCCCTTGTGATGGAATACTCCACGCAGTCAAGCAAGACATGCTTGACCGTGATTCTTTCATCACAAGGGATACAAAAAGGAGGATCCTCACCTTTCAAAAGGTATTTATGCGTATATCTGGTGTGACCAATACGACATCGTCGCATAACGACCTCTTCAAATCTGGACTGACAGCTCAAGTAGGTGTAACCAATATACGGTTTTATTTCATGTAATTTATTTATACCTACTTGGGTGTCCCACTTCTTTTGCATCAGATCACGTATATAAGTTCTAATATTCGCTTTGTAATCTGAGTATGGAAGAAGAAGTGGTGTCACAGATTTGTTGAGTGCTGCCTTGGCAACAAAATCGGCCATTGTGTTCCCTGAAATGCCTACATGGCTGGGTAACCAACAGAAGACGATGTCGTATTGGCCAGTAGCAAGATCATTATATAATTCAATAATTTCTATTAAAAGTGGATGTTTACAAGAAAGATTTTTAATCGCCTGAAGGCAAGAAAGAGAGTCGGAATAGATTATATATTGTTTATGTTTATGGCGTCTTTGAATATATTTAAGAGCTGTTAATATGGCGTTAGCCTCAGCGGTAAAAATAGAACTGTTGTCTGGTAATCTAGAAGATATTGTTCTGGATCCAATGACAGTGGCACAAGCTACTGCGCCACCGTCCTTGGACCCATCTGTAAATAAGGATTTATAACTGCTATATTTATGTTTCAATTGATTATATTCTTGTTTATACTGTAATTCATTAGTTTCCGATTTTTTAAATGCGGTCAATGTTAGGTCTACTTGGGGCCTAACCAACTGCCAAGGAGGAGAAGAAAGAAGACGGGAAGGAGCTATATTTTCCAGCTCAATGCCGGCAGCAGCAAGAAATGGTTTAATTCTTAAACCAAGAGGCGGTACAAGCGAAGATTTTTTATTGTATAAGTCCTCACACAGAAGACTGAAAACACAGTTATATGCAGGGTTTGACTCACTGGAATATAATTTTGTTACATACTGTAAAGCTAATTTGATACGTCGCTGTTCAAGAGATGGCTCATCGGCCTCAACGTACATGCTGTCAACAGGTGAAGTTCGAAAGGAGCCAAGGCAAAGTCTTAGACCTTGATGGTGAACAGAATCTAAAAGTTTCAGGTTGCTTTTACAGGCTCCACCATATACAATGGAGCCATAATCAAGTTTTGACCGGATCAGTGATCGATAAAGTTGCAGGAGGGTAGTTTGGTCCCCTCCCCATTTAGAATTTGAAACGACTTTCAACAAGTCAAGTGCCTTCAGGCATTTAGTTTTGAGGGATTTGATATGTGGTAGGAACGTTAAATGCGAGTCAAAAATTAATCCCAAGAACTTGGCCTCCTTTACAACTTTGATGGGAGTGCCATCTAGAGATAGTTCAGGGTCCTTATGTGGCTTATATGTTCTGCAAAAATGTATACAATTAGTTTTGGACTTCGAAAATTTGAAGCCGTTTTCAAGACACCATTTATTTATTTTGTTTAAACACAACTGCAGTTGCCGTTCAATAGTATGCATATTTTTACCTCGGCAAGAAATATTAAAATCATCCACGAAAAGCGATCCATCAATTGAATCGTTTAAAACTTTTGACAAACTGTTGATCTTGATGCTAAAAAGAGTGACAGATAAAATACTGCCTTGTGGAACACCCTGATCCTGATTGTAATGATCAGACAGGGTAGAACCCACACGGACCTGGAATTGTCTGTCATTTAAAAAGTTGGCAATAAATTGAGGCAAACGACCTCGCAAACCAAAGTCATGTAAATCCCTCAAAATACCATGTTTCCAGGTTGTGTCATATGCTTTTTCAAGATCAAAAAAGATAGACACAGCATGTTGTTTATTAATTAGTGCGTTTTTAACAAATGACTCCAGTCGCACTAAGTGATCGACAGTACTTCTGTTTTTACGGAAACCACACTGTATATCTGTGATAAGATTATTTGTTTCCAAGTACCAAACAAGTCGATTATTTATCATGCGTTCCATGGTCTTGCAAACACAGCTAGTTAGTGAAATAGGTCGATAATTGGACGGATCCGTATGATCACGTCCAGGTTTAGGTATTGGTACTACTATGGCGTCACGCCATGACGGAGGAAAGTTACCCGATGTCCAAATATCATCAAAAATATTGAGAAGCGTTTCTAGGCAGGATTCTGGTAAGTGCTTCAGGAGTTGATAATGTATGTTATCAGCTCCTGTAGCAGTGTCATGAGCTTGATCAAGAGCAGTATGGAGTTCATGAATAGAAAACGTTTCATTATAATCTTCCCCATTATCAGAATTGAAATTAATAGTTTTCTTTTCTTGTTGTTTTTGATATTGCTGAAATTTAGGTACATAATTTGAAGAGGAAGAGTGTTTAGCAAGGGTTTCACCCAGTTTATTAGCAATATCTGATTTATCAGTAAGCAATTGATCTCCATGTTTAAGATGATGGACAGTAGATTTAGTACCTTTACCTTTGATTTTCTGGACCATGTTCCATACCTTGGACATGGGTGTCCTCGAATTTATTTTGGATACATAATTTTGCCAAGATTGTCGTTTGTTCTGTTTAAAAGTACGCCGTGCTTTAGCATTTAAAATCTTAAATTTATTTAAATTATGCACCATAGGATGGCGACGGAAATAATGTTCAGCTTTTTTCCTTGCCTTCCTAGCTTGTTTGCACTCATCGTTGAACCATGGTTTTCTTATGTGTGGAACTGCAGAGGACTTTGGTATACACTCATCAGCTATGGAATTCAGTTCATCAGAAAAAGATTTGATAGTATCAGAAACGTCAATAAAACGTTCAGGTTTAAGTTTTTCAGCACACAGTGTTTCATATAAAGCCCAGTTAGCCTTTTTAAAATTCCGCCTTGATGATGGAGGAACATCAGATGGAGTTACAGCTTTTAATATAGTAGGAAAATGGTCACTTCCACACAGGTCATCGTGGACTGACCATTCGAATTCATTTAATAGTTCGGAATTTGTCAATGACAAGTCGAGAGCAGAATACGTCCCTGTGCCAGGGTGTAAATATGTGTTGGAACCATCATTATAAATACATAAATCATTGTCAGAACAAAAGTCCTCCAACAATTTACCTTTAGTGTTTGTAGTTACACTACCCCAAAGTGGGTTGTGTCCATTTAAATCTCCCATTATAATACAAGGCTTCGGGAGTTGGTCATATAGAGCTTGAAGATCAGTTTTGGTAAACACCGAAGACGGTGAAATATAGAGAGAGCATAGTGTAAACGCTACATGTAAAGTAAGTCTCACAGCAACAGCCTGCATATTAGTATTAAGTGGAACAGGGCTTTGAATAACGTTTTGTCTGACTAGAATGGATGATCCGCCAGTGGCCCGATCACCTGGAGGTGAAAAAGAATGATATGCATTAAAATGACGAAGGTCAAATATATCTGTTTGTTTTAAATATGTCTCTTGGAGACATATCGCTGAAGGTGTGAAATCTTGGACTAATAGCTGTAATTCATGTACATTAGTCCTTAATCCTCTGCAGTTCCACTGTACAATATTATTGGAATAAACTATCTTTTGGGGGGATTTATTGGGGATCTACCCCGCACTCTTTTGGAGGGCGACAAGCTATGTGCCCTAGAATGGACGTTTTCAGAAACGTCCATGTCTTCAAGAGACCCGTATTTATTAAACAATTGAACTTTATTTTGTGACCCCTTGGGAGCTCTGCCACTTTGTTGTTTTGAAACATCAGGCTTAGGCTTAGATTTACCTTTAGCAGTTTGCTGTCTATCAGTTGTAGATTGAGACTCAGTGCGTGACTGCGAAGATGATTTATGATCAGAAGAAGACTTTGATGTTCCAGGAAGTGATTCTTCAGTCTGTGATGACATAGCTGGGTATAGAAGTTGTGGAGAGTCACTGTTGACCCAAGTCAAGGTAGTTTGGCAGCTTGTAGATGACTTTGTTATTTTAGAGCTGCGCACAGATGATGCGTTTGCTACTGTAGCATAACTTTCTGGAAGATCAGATCTCTTCACCAGTTTTTTTGCTTCAGAAAAAGAGATGTTTTGAGTATACTTTATTCTGTTTATTTCCATTTGCTCTCTCCAGATTGGACACTGTTTCGATGAAGATGAATGGTCACCTGAGCAGTTGGTACATTTTTTAAAATCACTGTCACAATCTTCTGTTGTGTGTGTTTTCTCACCACAGTGAGCGCACACAACAGACAATGTGCAGGTATTTACGCCATGCCCATACTTTTGGCACTTGAAGCATCTCAATGGATTTGGAATGTACGTTTCCACTTTGAGTTGACAGTAACCAGCCTTTATTGATGTGGGAGCAGTCGGAGTAGAAAAACAGAACAAATATGTGTTTGTTTGTTGGATCTCATTGTTTTTCCGGGTAGTGAAACGTTTTACATATAGTACACCTTGTTCCTTCATTTCTGAGGCAATATCAATCTCCAGCATATCAGCAAAAAGGCAGTCTCGGTCTCTCACTATGCCTTTGCTGGTGTTAAGTGTTCGGTGGGCAGAGACTGATACGGGAATGCCGACAAAAGATTTAGTTGACAGGAGATTAGTTGCTTGTTGCCTCTTACTGCATTCAATGAGAAGAGATCCTGAACGCAAACGTCTAACGTTTTTAACATCTCCTGCTATGCCTTGTATGCCTTTTGAAATGGCAAAAGGGTTCAGCTTCAGAGGTGTCTTGTCAACGGTCTCAAGTACTATGTAACGTGGCCAATGGTCAATAGATGTGGAGGGTCTGAGTTCATTAATATCAGGTTCTGTGTCAAGAGGACGTTTTTTCTTGGTGACAGGGGTTTCGTAAGCCATGGCTAGTGCTTTAAGGTTCATCATCCGAGCTCCCCACCCACCACGGAGTATCACAAGGACAATGCTAAAAACAAGTGGGTTTCCAACTTGCAGCACCAAGGATACTCGGATGATATACTCCAGCAGAAGAGTTATAAATAACAAATCCACCAGATTGGCCCATGAGCCACCGCCTTCTGGGCATTGGACTCTAGGCAAAGTTCAAAACATCAGTGTCAAAAATCGTGAACATTTGATATAAACAATAGTACCAAGTCCAAAAGTAAAGCATTTGCAAATTAAATGTGTGTAATGACATACAAGTCCATACACAGGGCTTGGCGTGACCAGCCGATTGATAGAATCGGGCCGATTCTACCACCCGTCTAGGTGAAGTAAGGGCCAAAGTGGTGTGTTGAGCAGCAGGAACACGGTTCAGGCTCCTACTGCCCTCAACCACCAGACTACCGTCCTCCACCGACACGGGACGCAACCCACGGCAAACAGGTTGCCCAATTCGGTCACTCCTTGCGACCAGCAATGGGGTGCTATGGACCTAGTTGACCCGGGTCCACACGGGGGTTTGAACGGCTCTTGGCGTGACCCAGCACCCACCACGAGGAGGTGGCCGTTCACGGGTGCCCACAACGTTAATGTGATAAATATGATTGATTAATAAAGCTAACAGCAATAATCTGACTTGACAGTTAAAACAAAGAAAAAGATGAACCACAAGCACTTACAGTGGTGCCATAACTCTGAGATCCCTCTACACATATGCTTATTATTTCTACGCCAGGTGAAACAAGTGAAATTCGACCATCGAATTAATGCATCAGCGAAAATCTTAAATAGTTAAATATTGCCAGTGTGACTATAAGTCTTAACTCACTCACTCACTCCTACATCATTTCCCAACAGGAATTTTGCAGTCCGTTTGGTAGTGAGTGGTCTTAGATTATTATAGCAAATATCACAAACCGATTCGAAACACAAGACAACATTAAAAGCCAAAAATAGACCTTTCTGTGTCATCCGAAGTGAACAAGTGTGTTTCCTTAAGATGTCACAACGTTAACATCAGTGTCAGCAGTTGGATATTTGCGGTAATTCAGTGTTACTCATTATTTGAACAAAACGATGAGCCACGAGCTCTTATAGTGGTTTCAAATAGGCATTGTGACCTGTTGGATATTTTAAGTATCTACTATTTGTTTGTGAACTGAAACTGCATTCTAGCTAGTTTTAACTCTTTTTGTGATACTCTAGTTATTTTACAGTTCGTCGATGACTGGTTCTTTAATTACTTGTATTTTTTGTGTGCAATTACATTTCTCGTCACTATATGGCTGCAATATTGCCAATGTGACGTTAAATGTTAACTCACCCACTCACTGTTTCTGAACTCCTATTTAATGGGGGGTCTGGACATGCAGGAAGGTCCCCATGGTCCCTAGTATGGTGATCTGCTTTCGGTTGTTAGTAACCTATAGTCCATTTTTATACTGTCTTGTCTGAATTTGGAATCCAATTTTAGAGATAAATGCTAGTTTTACTTCTTAAATACTGTGATAGTCTAGTTCGTTGTACTGTCCGTCGTCGACAGGTTTTTATGATTTACATGTTTTTAAGGTGAAGTTACAGCTTGTGTTAGTCATGACATCGCTGAAATATTGCTGACGTGATTATAAATTCTAACTCACTCACTAAACCCATTGTATGAGCTTATTGCCCTGCACACAACTCACGATCAACCTTGTGAATGTACTTTACAGTCTTTAAACTGCTGTGGCTATTTAACACTTGCAAAAATGTAAATGTTGCTTTGGCCCTAATTACACTTTGAACCAGATTCCTTGTGGGATGATTTTCACAAGAGCTAGGTTCTGCAGAACGGATGGATGAGATGTTGGAACAACGCTGAGTGAGTCAGTGAGTTAATATCTAACGTCACATCGGCAACATTCCAGCCATATCGTGACGAGAACATTTGACTCTGAAATGTAATATATGTGTATCATAAAGCCTATCGACGAACTGCAGTATAACAACTAGAATATCACAACTGGAATTAAAACTAGCTTGGTAAGTTACAACTAATATCACTGTTTGGACAATACAATATAAAACCTGTCGTTAGATCCCTAACAAAAAAAACCAGGTCACCATACCAGGGACCATGGGGACCTACAGTGCCTTTGGGGGACAACCCTGATATAAAATTGGGGCCTCTGATCTGTTTCAATAGACTTAGGCAAACTGAACATACTAAAGCCTTGATCTTGACCTGAGCCATAATTTCCTGAAAAATGAACAAGAACCGGAAATCCTATTAAGACACATATGACAAAGAATGTACTCATTGCCTATTATTTCAGCAAAACACCAACACAGTCAGTGATGCCCCTCCTGGGAGACTTTTCAAAAGCTGGGAGCTGAAACGATGCTTTGATGGGAACTTGGAATCTGATGGAAGCTAACCCTTTCCAGCAGGTATTTCTGGTATTTTGGGGACGACATTTCACACACCCCTGCGAAAACAACTCAAGGCGTTTGACTACTTCAAGACATACAGAGGAATGGAACATGTTATGTTATCCCTTGTGATGAAAAAATACACCCAATCACACGGGACATGTTAGAAACGAGGATCCTCGCCTTTCAATTGATACCAATGTATATATTCAGTATAATCGGTGTGACATCATCGCATAAGGACCTCTCCTAATGTGGACAGACAAACCCTCGTAGGTTTAACTGATGGTTGGTTTAATTTGCATTATGCAATGCGTATTTTACCACGACGAGAAATATGAAATCATCCACAAATAATGATGTGTTGAATCAGTTAAAACCTTTGAAAGACAATTGATTTTAACACTAAATAAAGTGACAGACACTGCCTTGTGCAACATCTTGTACCGGACTGTAACGAAATCAAAGATTATCGATACTACATGTTGTTTAGTTCAAATAACATTTTTGACAAAGGATTCCAATTGTACTGAATGATCAAAAGTCAAAAGTTTTCCAGAAACCATTGTATACTGGCGTCCAGATAATAATTTAAACTATTATTGACCATTCCTTTCACATTTGTACTTGCACAGCGGTAGCTTGTTTACGATATGAGTCTGTAATTAGAAGGATCAATATAATCCCGGACACGGTTTAGTGTAGGGACTAAAACGGCATTACTCGTTGACATTGCGAAATTCCTTTATGTCCATATTATATCAGATATAAATCAGAACTGTTTCCAAACAAGATTCAAGCAGAGACGTGAAGAGCCGATTTGCACTAGCCTGTTCATGGACAGAATTATTCGCATGGAGTAAAACACTTTATTATAACTTCACCAATGTCTATTCAAAATTAATTCCTTTCTTTTCTTGAACACGTAATGTCATTTAGAAAGTGGTAACACATTTCAGGTTTGGGATTGCTCCTTCCCGGCAACGTACAGATGCTAGTGCTTCTGCTGGGTTGAGTCCCATACTGGATTCGAACCCACACCCTCAGAACCAGGCACTCTAATCGCCACCACACAGGATCGTCTATTTAACCGGCTCAACCACCTCGGCTTTTGCATACTTCAAGCATAACGCAAGTTACATTGGATCACTTTCGAGATGGTATTGTGTTTTTAGGGCCACATCCTGAAAGTCTCACTCTCCAGGGCACCAGTGAAAGGCCACCTCCTCGTGGTGGGTGCTGGGTAACGCTGAGAGCCGTTCACCCCCGTTGTGGACCCGGGGGGATATTTGGTCCTCCAACCCGTTTGCCGTGGGTTGCGGCCCTGTGTCGGCGGAGAAAGGGATCCTGATGGTTGAGGGCAATAGGGGCCTGTAACCGTGTTCCTGTTGCTCAATACACCACTTTGGCCCTGACTTCACCGAGACGGGTGGTTCAATGGACTCGGTTCAACCAATCGGCTGGTTCAACCAATGTGCGTGGATTATTCATGTAATTGCAGAGATTTGATTTTGTATTGTTTCAATTTTGGGCTTGGCTTTTTCATTCACATGACACTTTTAGATTGGAAAACTGATGCTATGAACTTTGCGGAGAGTCTTATGCCCAGAGGGCGGTGGCTCATGGGCCAATCTGGTAGATCGATTAATTTTCAATTAATCTTCTGCTGAAGTATACCATTTCAGTATCCTTGGTGCTGCCAGTCGGAGAGCCACTGGTATATAGCATTGCCCATGTGATACTCGGTGGAGGGTGGGTAGCTGGGAGGGTGGGTAGCTGGGATGGTGAACTTTGTATTATTAACCATGGCTCATCCCCAAAAACCTAAACGCGCGCTAGATGAATGTTTTCCTCTGATGAGGACAGTGCTACAAACAGATTACCGGATACATGGAGTAGAGTTTTAGTTGTATCTTCTACTGACGGTGAACCTCGAAAACTGAATCCATTCGTCACATCAAAAGCAATTTATGGACTTGTTTGTGGCGTCCAAGCGGTGAGAAAAATTAGGTCTGGGTTTCTCCTCATAGAGTGTAAAACAGCAAAAACAATCAGCTACCCGCATAGTTACAAAATAGCTCGCAAATACTGCAGTTTCTGTTTCTCCACACAAGTCTCTGAACAGCAGCAAAGGAATCTTCAGAGACAGAGATCGCTGGCATGCCCACGTGAGTGAAACTGAAATCGCCACTGAACAAAAACATCAAGGAGTCACTTTTTTTATTTCGTTTTCACAACCGAAACACCCAAAGTATATCAAAGCTGGATATTGTAATATCGAAGTGGCGCAATACATTCCAAATCCTCTTCGTTGTTACAAGTGTCAAAACTTTAGTCACGGTGCCCAATCTTGCATGAATCGTGCAACATGCTACAGATGTGGTGAAAAGGATCATGAAGAATCTGACTGTTAGTCCTCTCCAAAATGTGTCATGTGAAATCTGGAAACTTGAATATGAAATTATCAAAATCAAGAATGCCACCTATCATGAGGCAAAACGTTTAGTAAATGCGGCCTTGCCTCAGCCATCAAGTATAACATACTCTGCTGTTGTTTCTAGCCCCCATGCTTAATCTCTTCTGTCCGTATCATGTCAGGAAGATATCACGTGAGTTAAAGCTGACAAACACACTTTAAGTACATCAGATTCTTTCTGTTGAATCATGCAACGTCAGCTTGTCAGACTTGCTCACAAACAGTATCTCCTGCAGTGAAAAATCCTTGCAATAAAGTAGATTACAGACAAAAATCTGATACAGTACAAAAACCATCACGTGACCCTGTACAAATCTATAATAAATTTCAAATCTTGGAAGACATGGGTGTCTCTCCAGATCCCCGTGCGCGAAATAGAAGCATTTGGAGGGGAAAAGTCGGTCCCCAGTACAACCACCTGCTATAAAATGAACAACTCCTAAATCCAGTGGATTTTCAGGTCTAATTTTAACGATGTACAATTACTAGCACAGGAATTTAAACCATCAGCATTTTGTTTTCAAGAAACCTATTTGAAACAAAGTGATGAGTTCGAATTGCGTAAATACCATTCTTCTCATTCAGGCGACAAAGCCACTGGTGGATCTTCCATATTGGTGAGACATGGCATTATCCATAGCCCTGTTCCTCTTAAAACCAATCTCCAGGCTGTTGCTGTTCGTTTTACTTTACATATAACCCTCACATTTTGTTCCTTGTATATCTCCCCTTCTTCCATTCTTCACAAGACTGACCTTCAGGATTTATTTGACCAATTACCAAAACCCTGTATCATCATGGGTGATCTAAATGGCCACAACCCATTATGGGGAAGTCCTGATACCAACCATAAAGGGAAAGTTCTTGAAGAGTTTATAACTGATAATAATTTACGTATATTCAATGATGGCTCTGACAAATATTTACATCCTGCAAAGGGAACATATTCTTCCTTAGACCTGTCACTCACTGATTCAGACGTTTATAATGAATCTGAATGGTCAGTCCATAATGATCTTTGTGGTAGTGACCATTTTCCAACAGAACTTACAGCAATTAACCCTTCCGATGATCCGCCTGTAACAAGATGGAATTTTTCAAAGGCCAGTTGGGCATTATTTCAGACCACCTGCCTTAAGGAACTTAAATCAGACCTGATCCAATTAAAATGTTCTCGGACAAACTAGAATATATAGCTGATGAAACTATTCCTAAGGCCTCTGTAAATCCGCACATCCACAAACCATGGTTTAATGATGAATGCAAACAGGCTAGGAAAAAGAGGAAGAAAGCAGAGAAATATTTTCGCCCTCATCCCACTGTACATAACTTAAATAATGTAAAAATCAGTTATGCTAAAGCTCGGCGAACGTTTAAGGACATTAAACGTCATACTTGGAAAAATTATGTTTCCAAAATAAAATCACGTATTCCTATGTCAAGGGTTTGGAACAAGATCCCAAAAATTAAATGCAAGACTTCCAAATCCAGTAGTATTCAGCATCTCAAAAATGATAATAACATACTAACTGAAAAATCTGATATTGCAAACAAGTTGGGTGAAGCTTTGGCTAAACATTCGTCCTCCTCAAATTATCATCCAAAATTCCAGACTTATCAAACACAACAAGAAAAGAAAACAGTGAATTTTAAATCTGATAATGGTGGAGATTATAATGAGGTATTTTCATTAGATGAACTTCATACTGCGCTATCACAGGCTCACGATACTGCAACAGGACCTGATTATATCCATTAGCAACTCTTAAAACACTTGCCTGAATCATGTCTCGTAACGTCACTTAGCATTTGTGGATAACGCAACATTTTCACACTTGGAATCATTTGTTAAAAATTCTTTCATTAAAAAACAACATGCCATATCAATCTTTTTTTTTTATCTTGAAAAAGCATATGATACTACTTGGAAGCATGATATTTTAAAAGATTTACATTCTTTTGGTTTGAGAGGTCGCTTGCCTCAATTTATATCTATTTTTTTTTAAAGGACAGACAGTTTCAAGTACGTGTGGGATCAACCCTCTCAGACTACTTTCATCAAGATCAGGGTGTTCTACAAGGCATTATTTTGTATATGACTTTATTTAGTATTAACATCAATAGTCTTTCAAGATTTTAAGTGATTCAATAGATGGATCACTATTTGTGGATGATTTTAATGTTTCTTGTAGAGGTAGAAATATGCATGCAATAGAGAGGCAATTACAAATTTGTCTCACTAAAATTGAAAAATGGTGAAAAAAGTAGTAAAGGAGGCCAAGTTCTTGGGTCTTATTTTCGACTCACATCTAACTTTTCTACTCCACATTACATCCCTTAAGACTAAATGCCTGAAGGCACTTGATCTGTTAAAAGTTGTTCCCTATTGTAAGTGAGGAGGAGACCACATTACCCTACTCCACTTATACAGATCTCTCATCCGTTTGAAACCTGATTACGGCTCCATCGTTTATGATGGAGCCTGTAAAAGCAACTTCAAAATGCTTGATTCTATCCACCACCAAGGTCTAAGTCTTTGTCTTGGGTCATTTAGAGGGTTGAAGTACTGTAAAATAATTGTCCCCCTGAGAGGATACTTAAGTCCCAAAACATTTGAAGTAAATTTCAGTTTTCCAGCTTTTTACTCGTAGAATAAGTGTGTTTTTACTTTATGGCTAGATTTGTCTAAATTGCTAACAGCTGAGGGGATGATGTAAATCCAACTAGGGTCCATGCAGGAAGCAAATGTACTGTAAGTCCCCAGAGTCCTTAGTACGGTGATCTACCTTCAGTTGTTGGCAACTTATAGCTCATTCTAATATTGTACTGTCCTCTACAGATACGTTGTTTTAGGTCTATTCACTAGTTTTATATTCTACTCAGTGATATTCTAGTTAGTTTTACTGTCCTTCGTTGACAGAGTTTTACAATGTATGTGCTGTTCATTCAATTGTATTTTTATACTGAATTGTTTTTGTTCACGATATGGCTGCAATATTGCCGATGTGACGTTAAATATTAACTCACTCAGTCTCCAGAAAGATTATGGTTGCCGCAATAAACCAGTACATGTCCATTCCCTGCACGAGCTAGTTTTCAAATATATATTCAATAAAATTTGACGCCAAGACGTTATGTAAAGGAATTATGTTAGAAACACAAACTGTCATATCCTAGATGGTATGACTGATCTGTGTGTTCACTGGACAAAGAGGAGACTACTTTAAACTGAGCATCGTGCACTCCTTTGCTAGATACACTTACCTTCCATGCAGACCTGTTCACATCCTTCATTCACACATTGGGAAGTCTCATTGCAAACCTTAGATCCACATGATTCAGTGAGGACCTATAGAAAAGAGTGAGTGAGTGAATGTGTTCAAATTTTACATCGCGTCGGTCATACTACAGCCATATATATAGCGATGCCTATAGCAAAAATAAATATATCTCTCTAGAGGTCGACATATGCTGATACAGACCATTTTGTAGATAACCTTATACATAAGATCTACCATAGGCTTATCTCAATATGTGCCAATATGGAACATTTCATATCATTTGTACTAAGAAGTTCATATCAGTTTATGTCAATGTAGAACATTTGTCATCAGGAACACCTTCTACCTTATCTGAACATTTCTCGATATAGTTTGGGGTTTTGTTTAGGTCACATTAACATGTGTCGTATTTCAAAATATGTCAGTATAAAACATAAGATTTATCATCGACCTTATCTCAAATACGTCATTTGTACCTTTATATGATGGGGGCGTATGTTATTGAAGGTCAATGTGGAATTAGCTCAATACTAGTACACATCTCCCCAAAGTTCTGTAAAAAGGAGCCAAAATAGCCATACATACATACATACATACATGTATGTATGTATGTATGTATGTATGTATGTATGTATGTATGTATGTATGTATGTATGTATGTATGTATGTATGTATGTATGTATGTATGTATGTATGTATGTATGTATGTATGTATGTATGTATTATTAAAATGTAGCCTTGACTTTCTGTCTGTTTTAAATGGTAACAACTCACAGGACATGGTGTGCACAAAATCAAGAATAGGGAACGCTCCCTTGGCCGGCCCGTTACAGTCGTATGGCGACACAGGCATCTATTTTTGTTTTGTAATCTACTTGGATTCTGTGATAAATCGAATAAGATTAAGAAAACATAACGGTAATGTTGATATTCAATTTAAGGAATACAACACTCTCCATCAAAATCAATGACGGTTGGTCGGATACTGCTTTTAACTTTTGACAAAAATACATCTCAAAGAGAAAACGTGAAAAAATGAATTCATACAATATACGTTACCACCATAGACAATCTACCTTACCATTCTGTCTCAACAATTGTAATATGACATGAAATAAATTTGGAATACAGTGTGCCTTGTACAAGACACTATGGACAAGAATTAAATGTAATATTCTTGCTTAGGAATGGGACCTGGTGAGGAAACTGAAGAACTACGAGAAACGTAGCATTTTTGGTATCTACAATACACCTATTATCATAAACTACTACGACGTATAAAACGTATGTATTGATGAAACAATAAAAATAGATGCCATGGAAAATACAGAAGTATCGCATTATTACGTTAAGAATGCTTACATTGGTGTAATTATGTTAACAATGTCAAAACATTGCCTTGCAAATTCATTGATTTACCATTAGCTGGATTTTGAAAATTAAGTATTGTATTATTGATAGCTATTAGTTGTATATGAAAAGAATGTATTGGAGTTGCGAAGTGGATCACGGCACATAATGAAACTGTGCATACAAAAAAATAAGATCTAAATTGATCAAACTTGTGTAGACTCGTGATGATTTCAACTCAGATATTAGTGACATGTATCCAATATGCTTGCACGTGCAATGTTCCGCGACGTCGATGGTTTCATCCTTGAGGCGCGCGATGCGTAGTTGCTCGTGCAATCCGAGAAAGAGAAACAGAGCGAATGAATGCTGTCACTTTGGAAAGCTCAACCACTGTCCATTGCGATTGTTCACAACATTAAACGGCTAAACATTAAGGACAGAGCATGCCAAGGCTAACGTCTGCACAACGTCATGAGGCCACTGGGACTGCCACCGGAACCCCATTTCTGCACTGGTGAGACGCTACCAGAACACAAATGACGTCATCGATCAGCCGACGTCCACGTATAACAACGCCAATACAGGACAGATAGATAAGAGTTACCCATCTTTGCCACAGGTTTCAGACTACAGTGAAGACTGCCCGGACCATCCATGGACTTCAACGTATTCACCCCAACACAGCTCGACAACGTTTACGTCATCACGGGGTCAGACCACGACGTCCCGCCATTCGACCTATCCTGACACAACGTCATTGACAAGCCCGCCGAATGTGGTGCCAAAATCATGTCCGCAGACCCTTATTTTAGTGGAGAAATGTTGTTTTTACAGACGAGTCCAGATTTAACATTTCCCATGGCGATGGACGGCAACGTGCCTATAGACGCGTGTGAGAACGTTATGCACAGGCCTCTCTCTTTGAAGGGAATGGCTTTGGTGTTGGTTCCGTGATGATTTGGGGTGGAATAACAGAACACCAAAGAAGTCCTTTGGTGATTGTTCAAGGCACCTTAACTGATATGGTCTACAGGGATCCGATTCTTCGACCTGTGGCAATTCCTTCACTGCAACGTCATGGCCCTGGGTTGACATTACAACAGAACAACGCCCGCCCTCATACGGCAAGGGTTGCTATGGATTTCTTGCAACACCACAAATACAGGTTCACCGGATCTTTCCCCGATAGAGCACGTTTGATAGGCTCTTTGTGTCGTCGATGGACTGATGTTCACAATTCCGGTGGTGGACATACCCGTAATTACGCTTGCGACATGGTCGTCTGACCCCTGTTACGCTTGTGGACAATTGACTTTTGAAATTCTCCCGACTTGACATGATTCCTCCATTAAAGTTTGTATGTACCTTTGACATTGTTACCGTACCTATAAACTGGGAGAGTATTTGGACAACGCACAGTCCCTTTATGTGGCTAGTATATATTACATCACAGAAATTACATTTACGTGTATTGAGTATCACAGACTGTCTGTGTGTATCATCTGTGACATATTACTGTTGCATCCTCTTGAAGCACTTGCCTCGCTTTTGTAGGTTATTTACAGCATGTTATGTTGTATATGTTGGCCACGTAGATTACATCCTTAACTAAACATTTTTTTCTATGTCACATAATTTTAAGATTTATCAAATAAATAGATAAACATCTTATGACTGTAAGTTCAAGATTGATAATGGCTGTATCCTCTAGAGGGTTAAAGTACCGAAAGAATATTGTCCTCCTGCGAGGGTACGTAAGTCAAAAACACTCAAAGTAAATTACAACTTTCCACTGCTTTTAAGCTTAAAATATGTCTTTTTGATGTATGGCTAGATGTGCCTAAATTGCTAACAGCTGAAAGGATGGTGTACATCCAGCTAAGGCTCATGCAGGAAGCAAAAATGGAAATTTACAAGTTACCTACAATGCGGTACGGCCCTCGAGCGATTCCGTTACCCACATTCCAGTACGTGCAATTGCACTTTCAATTAAAACAACCGTATCTGACAAGGACGGGGTACTATTGTGTGTTATAGCTACAACGGCACCGCAGCAGAACGGCACCAAAATCGTTTGGCGAAAACGGGACCATATTGGCAAAAATGGCTGCTGATTTATGTGCTAAAACGGCACACTATATAATATATATACAACTATATACAAAATATTGACTTTATTGTTTGATTTTTTATTCATATGTTCCCCTGTGGACCCGGGATAGAATGTGTCCACAGCACCCCATTGCTGGTCGTAAGAAGCGACCAAATTGGGCAACCTGTTTGCCGTGGGTTGCGGCCCTGTGTCGGTGGAGGACGGGAGGCTGGTGATTGAGGGCATTAGTGGCAGGAATAGTGTTACTTTGCCCAACACACTACTTTGCTCCTTACTTCACCTAGACGGGTGGTAGAATGGGACTGTGCACTATATGATGTTTTGCACACATTTGATTTGTTCAAATTGGCATTGTGTGGACTTGGTAAAAACTGTGTTAAAAGATATTACTTGTTTACTGTAAACAAATATAAAATTACTTGCCTAGAGTCTAACATGCCCAGAAGGCGGTGGCTCATGGGTCAATCTGGTAGAACATTTACTTGATGATTCTACTTGAGTATACCCTCCTGCTATCCCTGGTGTCACCTGTTGGAGGCCCACAGGTATATGACATTGTCCTTGACACTCCGTGGTGAGTGGGGAGTCAAGAGGATGACTCTTTATCACTACCAACATGGAACCCCCAATGAAAAAACGAACTCATGAACTCAAGTTCATTTTGACAATGAGGATGTTAGTCCAAGGCCAACTCCTGTTACTTTCGAAAATTGGCCCCGATGTTTGGTCGTCTCAGGTTCAGATGGCACTCCTTTGAAGCTGAGTCCATTTGCGGTGGAAAAAGCCATTCAGGGCATAGCTGGCGATGTCGAAGATGCAAAAAGATTACGCAGTGGCTGCTTATTGATTAAATGCAAGCGACACACACAAGTTATAAGTCTTCTAGCCATCGAAACTCTCGCAAATATTAAAGTTGTGGTTACACCGCATCGATCTTTGAACAGCTGTAAAGGGTTAGTTCGAGATAGTGGTCGTTTTCTGAGTGATATGACTGAGACATTCTTTAGGAAGTAAAAAGCCAAAATGTTATCGCAGTCAGACGGTTCACTTCGAAAAGAAATGGCGAGGTCATTAAGACCAATACGGACTTGTTAACGTTTGGTCTTATAAAAATTCCCGATTCCATAAAAGCAGGCTATTGTAACATCAAAGTGGATATGTACATCCCAAATCCGCTGAGATGTTACAGGTGTCAGCAGTATGGCCATGGCTCACGAACATGTGACAAACAAGCTGCTTGTTATCGCTGTGGTGGAGACAGATAGTGCTGACTGTATTAAAGATCCATCTTGTGTGACCTGTAGCGGTAAACATGCCTCTTCATCTAAAGATTGTCCTTCGTGGAAGCGTGAGAGTGGAATTGTTGAGTTGAAACACGAAAGGAACATTTCATTCCAAGATGCTAAGAAGATTGTTCTGAATGAGGAACAATCTACTCGTAATTCTTACGCTGATGCTGTTTCCAGAAGTGTTTCACAGCCAGTCTCACAACGTGTTCCTGTTTCATGTGTAGCTGTTGGATGTCAAACAGATTACACATGGACGAAAACAGAATGTCCGGAGATAATTAAGCTCGCTTCTACTTCAACAACTGTTACAACTACGTGTTCACAAACAATTATTTCTGAAGATCAATCATTATCTCAAAATACACAAACAGATAGTAATGTTAAACAAATCCCAACAAGCAAAAGCAAACCAAGGACAGAATTGCCCAAAAAGCCTCCGAGTGGCAGAATGTCAAAAGGATCCAATAACAAGATCCAGTTGCATAATAAATATGGATCCCTTGCAGACACGGATGTGTCCGATAACCATAATCAGAGGACACATAGCTTGTCGCCCTCAAAGAAATGGCGAGGAAGATCCCCAATTAATCCCCCGAAAAGATAATGTCTTTGCATATTGTTCAGTGGAACTGCAGAGGACTCAGAAATAATTTTAACGATTTACAGCTTTTGATTCAAGATATAAAACCGTCAGCATTATGTTTACAGGAAACCTACCTAAAATCCACCGATAACTTCGACTTGAGAAGATAGGATTCCTATTCCTGGTGAGTCAGGACACAATTCACAGCCCAGTTTCGCTTCATACTCCACTGCAGGCAGTCGCGGTACGATTGACCCTACATATCGTTCTTACTTTGTGTTCACTTTAGTACAATAGATCATTTAGTGCGTTTAGAATCTTTTGTTTAAAATGCCATAATTAATAAACAACATGCAGTGTCAATTGTTTTCGATTTAGAGAAAGCATATGATACTACGTGGAAATATGGTATTTGAAAGGATTTGCATGGTTTTGGATTAAGAGGCCGTTTGCCTCTTTTAACATCCAACTTTTTGAGTGGCAGGCAATTTCAAGTCTGAGTGGGTTCAACCCTGTCTGATCATTATAATCAGGATCAGGGTGTCCCACAAGGCAGTACTTTGTCTGTCACACTGTTTAGTATTAATATTAACAGTTTCTCCAAGGTTTTAAATGATTCTATAGATGGATCGCTTTTCGTGGATGATTTTAATATTTCCTGTCGCGGTATAAATATGCATACTATTGAGAGGCAACTGTAGTTGTGTTTAAAGAAAATAGATAAATAGTGTCTCGAAAATTGCTTTAACTTTTCTAAGTCCAAAACCAATTGCATCCACGTTTGTAGAAAATATAAGAAATAAAGACCCAGAACTGTTTTTAAATGGCACTCCCATCAAAGTTGTCAAGGAGGCCAAGTTCTTAGGTATAGTTTTTGACCTTCCTTCCGCATATTAAATACCATAAAAAATAAATGCTTGAAGGCGCTGGATTTATTAAAAGTTGTTTCCAACTCAAAATGGGGAGGGGATCAATTGACTCTCCTCCACCTATACAGATCACTTGTTCGCTCGTAGCTTGATTAAGGTTCCATTGTATATGGTGGAACCTGTAAAAGCAACCTAAAACTGTTAGAGTCAGTTCACCATCAAGGTCTGAGGCTCTATATTGGATCCTTCAGAACTTCTCCTGCTACCAGTCTTTACATTCAGGCGGATGAGCCTTCTCTTCAACAACGTCGGATAAAATTATCCTTACAATATATTACAAAATTATATTCTAATAAGTCCTGCATTTGACTGTGTTTTTAATCCTCTAAGGATTTGTATGTCAAAAGATCATCTGTTGTTCCGCCTCTTGGGCTCAGAATTAAGCTATTTATTGCTGCTGCCGGCATTGAGCTGGAAAATATAGCTCCCTCAGGGCTTCTTTCTTCTCCTCCCTGGCAATTGGTGAGGCCAGAAGTTGACCTAACCCTGACACAGTTTAAAAAATCAGAAAGTAATGAACTACAATATAAACAAGAATACAATCAATTACGAAGTAAATATAGCAATTACAAATCCTTATTTACAGATGGATCCAAGGATAGTGGCACAGTGGCTTGTGCCTCTGTCGTTGGATACAGAACAATATCCTCTAGATTACCTGATAATAGCTTTATTTTTACAGCTGAAGCAAACGCAATACTAACAGCTCTTAAATATATTCAGAGACATCCTAAGTATAAACAATATATAATCTTTTCAGACTCTCTTTCTTGTATTCAGGCTATTAAAAACATATCTTGTAACCATCCACTTTTAAGAGAAGTTATTGAGTTCTATAATGTTCTTGCTACTGGCCAATGCGACATCGTCGTTTGTTGGTTTCCCAGCAACGTGGGCATTTCCGGGAACACAATGGCTGATCTTGCTGCCAAGGCAGCACTCAACAAATCTGTGACACCACTTCTTATTCCATACACTGATTTTAAAGTTACTATTAGATCTTATATCCGTGATCTAATCAAAAGAGGTGGGGTACCCAAGTGGGTGTAAATAAATTACATGCAGTTAAACCTTCCATTGGTTATACCTACTTGGGTTGTCAGTCCAGATTTGAAGAGGTCATCATACGACGAAGGGTGACGATCCTCCGTTTTGTATCCCTTGTGATGAAAAGAATCACAGTCAAGCATGTCTTGCTTGACTGTGTTGAATATTCCATCACAAGGGATAAATATTTTAAATCAAAAACCATGAAGGATCTTTTTAACGATAACAGTCCTCATTTAATTATTGCATTCTTAAAAGAATTAGATTTATGAAGTGATTTGTAAATAGATATATATTTTATGATTGGAAGTTTGAATTAGTACTAGGATTGTTAGTGACTGTGTCCTCTAGAGGGGTTGAAGTACCGTAAAATTATTGTCCTCCTGAGAGGGTACGTAATTCCCGAAACATGTCAAGTACATTTAAACGTTCCACTGCTTGTAGTCGTATTATATGTGCATTATATGTGCTGAATATGTCTAAATTGCTAACATCTGAAGGGATGGTGTAAACCCAGCTGAGGTCCATGCAGAAAGCAAATGTACAGTAAGTCCCCATGGTCCCTAGTATGGTGATCCACTTTCAGTTGTTGGCAATCTATAGCCCATTTTTATATTGTATTGTGCAAATAATGATATGAGTTTTAACTTTCCACTCAAGTTTTAATTCTAATTGTGATATACTAGTTGTTTTACTGTTCTTTGTCAACAGGGTTTTAATTTCTGAAAATTGTGGTATGCAATGTAATTGAAATTGTTCTTGTCTCGATATGGCTGAAATATTGCCGATGTGACGTTAGATATTAACTCACTCACTCACTCATTTATATGTTTTATATCAAGCTATCAAGCATATATTGTGTTACTCGGTGGTGCTGGCACCCGTGGCGAGCCACCTCCTCGTGGTGGGTGCTGGGTAATGCTAAGAGCTCGCCGACAAACGTCTGAGGAATGGATCTATTCTCATTGAATGTGCCAGGCGACAGCAAGCCACGAACCTAATGTCAATCGAGGAACTTGTCGGTATATCAGTGTCAGTATCTCCTCATAGATCATTGAACACCAGCAAAGGCATCATAAGAGATCGTGATCGACTCTTTGATGACATGTCAGAGTTTGATATAGTTTCAGAAATGTATGATCAAGGGGTGACGTTTGTGAAACGATTTACCAGGCGACAAGGCACTGAAACGTTCAAAACAAACACTTACTTATTCTCTTTTTCACCTCCAACGGCGCCAAAATCAGTTAAAGCAGGGTACTGCAACTTGCATGTTGAAATGTACATACCAAACCCATTGAGATGCTTTAAATGTCACAAATTTGGTCATGGGTATAATTCGTGTAAGAACAAAATCACGGGCGCACACTGTAGCCAAACTTCCCATGTTACAGAAGATTGTACCAGTGATGTTAAAAAGTGCCAGAATTGTTCTGGAGCACACTCATCATCGAGCAAAGCCTGCCCAGTATGGAAAAAAGAAATGGAAATAAGTAAAATAAAATGTACAAAAAATACTTCTTACACAGAAGCAAAGAAACTGGTATCCACTGCAGACCAGACTGGAACATATGCTTCCGTTCTAAAAAATCCAACAGTTTCCTCAGCAACAGTTCAGTGTCTAACAGATTTGACATGGATCAGTTCTGTAAATCCTGAGCCCTACTCTTCATCTGAGTCTTTTACGCAGACAGCAGATCCATTCCCAGGTGAACAGATTTCTGATTCTTCAGAACCTACTTCTGTGACACCTCCGCAGAGATCAGGATCACATAATGATTCATCACCTAACTCCCAATCTAGGAAAGAAAGGAATGGTTTAGCAAGACATAACATTGACTCTTCCTCTCGCAACAAACAGACCGAGAGGATATCCAAAGGGTCAAATGATCCTGTTAAACTTTACAACAAGTTTGGATCACTGGAACGGATGGATGTTTCCGAAAACATCCATCGCAGGACAACTAGTCTATCGCCTAAAAGAAATGGGCGTGCCAGATCTCCAGTCAATCCGCCAAAGAGATGAATAGTTCACAACCTTTAATTCAGTGGAATTGTAGAGGATTTAAAACAAATTTTAATGATTTACAATTGCTGGCCAAGACTACAAACAATCAACTTTATGTCTGCAGGAAACATATTTAAAGCAGACAGATACAATAAAATTACGTCAGTGCAACTCATATCATTGTTTTTCTCCCCCAGGCGAAAGGGCCACTGGAGGATCTTCTATCTTGGTGAGAGAGGGAGTGATCCACAGCCATGTCAAACTGAACAGTAATCTCCAGGCTGTTGCCATTCGAATTACATTTATTGTGGTGTTTACACTGTGTTCGTTGTACATTCCTCCTTCTTCTGGTCTTCATCAATCTGATCTTCAGTCATTATATGATCAATTACCTAAACCGTGTGTCATCATGGGTGATCTGAATGGCCACAATCCGCTCTGGGGTGGTTTACACACAAACACTAAGGGCAAGGTCCTAGAAGATTTCATTACCAATAATGACATGTATTTTTAATGATGATTCAAATACATATCTACACCCGGCTACAGGCACATATTCCTCACTTGATTTGTCACTGACAGATTCAAGACTACTCACCAAATTCGAATGATCAGTTCATCATGACCTTTGTGGAAGTGACTACTTTCCAACTATACTTTCATTCATTCACCCAGCCGATATTCCACCTTCGACAAGATATAATTTTACAAAGGCAAATTGGTCTTCATTTGAGACATTATGTCTACGTAAAATTACACCAGAATTAATTTCGAATACTTCTGATCGGACTGAAATCTTTTCAGAAGCACTACTGGCAATTGCAAATGAAACTATTCCTAAATCCTCTACAAATCCACATATACGTAAACCATGGTATACTGACGACTGTAAACTAGCTAGAAAAGCTAGGAGGAAGGCAGAAAAATATTTCCGTAATCACCCTACAGTCCACAATTTAAACAAATTCAAGATATCAAATGCTAAAGCCCGACGTATCTTCAAACAATCGAAACGCCAGTCTTGGCAGACGTATGTATCTAAACTCAGTTCTAGAACTCCAATGTCTAAAGTTTGGAATATGATACAAAAAATTAAAGGAAAAGGTTCCGGATCTCATGTTCATCATCTGAAGGAGGGTAACACATTACTAACAGATACAGCAGATATCGCAAACAAACTTGGAGAATCGTTAGCTAAACACTCTTCCTCATCAAACTACACACCAAAATTTCAGAAATTTAAAGACCAGGAAGAAAAAAAGAGACTTAATTTCACTTCTGATAACGGTGAGGACTATAATGAACTTTTCTCCTTACATGAATTGCACACTGCTTTAGGGCAAGCACCTGATACAGCAACAGGGGGTGATAATATTCATTATCAGTTATTGAAACATTTACCTGACACTTGTCTTGAAGTGTTATTATGTATCTTTGACCATATATGGACTACAGCGACTTTTCCTTCTTCGTGGCGGAATGCTGTCGTCATTCCTGTACCTAAACCTTCCCGGGATCATACGTTATAGGCCAATATCTCTTACCAGCTCTTTATGTAAGACCATGAAGAGAATGGTCAATAACCGACTGATATGGTACCTTGAAACAAATAATCTTATAACAAATATTCAGTGTGGTTTCAGAAAAAATAAAAGTACTATAGACCATTTGGTTAGATTGGAAACGTTTGTAAAGGATGCTATCATCAAAAAACAACATGCCGTATCCATATTTTTCGATTTAGAAAAAGACTATGATACGACTTGGAAGTTTAAAAGATCTTCATGGAATGGGTTTGAGAGGCCGTTTTTGTCAATTTATATCTGAGTTTTTAGCAGATAGGCAATTTCAGGTACGTGTTGGCTCCACCATGTCTGACATGTTTGATCAAGACCAAGGTGTACCACAAGGTAGTATATTATCGGTAACGTTATTCAGCATAAAAATAAACAACTTATCTAAAGTTTTAAATGAATCCATTGATGGATCATTATTTGTAGATGATTTAATGTGTCATGTCGTGGTAGAAATATGCACACGATTGAGAGACAATTACAGATGTGTCTAAATAAAATCAGTGATTGGTCAGAACAAAATGGTTTTATATTTTCAAAAACTAAAACCAATTGCATCCATTTCTGTCGGAAATATAAGCCACACAGAGACCCAGAATTGCATCTTGCAGGTACTCCAATGAAAATTGTAAAGGAAGCTAGATTTCTGGGATTGATATTTGATCAACATCTTACTTTCTTACCTCATATTAAATCTCTGAGGGCTAAATGTCTGAAGGCACTTGATTTATTAAACTCCAAGTGGGGAGGGGACCAAACGACCCTTCTCCACTTATACAGATCACTCGTCCGTTCTAAACTCGATTATGGTTCCATCATTTATGGTGGAGCCTGCAAAAGTAATCTTAAATTATTAGATTCTGTTCATCATCAAGGTCTTAGATTGTGTCTTGGATCTTTCCGAACTTCTCCCGTTGAAAGTCTTTATGTAGAAGCTGATGAGCCATCTCTAAGACATCGCCGTACAAAACTATCCTTACAATATATCACAAAACTATATTCTACCAAGTCTAACCCTGCATACAACTGTGTATTTAATCCTATTTACGAGGATTTGTACAATAAAACGTCTTCTCTAGTTCCGCCTCTTGGAGTACGAACTAAATCATTGATTGCTGCTGCCGGCATTGATCTGGATAGTATATCTCCTTCTCGACTCCTTTCTTCCCCTCCTTGGCAATTGGTGAGACCACAAGTTGACCTAACACTGACCACATTTAAAAATTCTGAAACTAATGACCTTCAATATAAACAAGAATTTAATCAGTTAAAAAGTAAATATGACGCATACAAATTCCTATACACAGATGGATCCAAGGATGGTGATGCAGTGGCTTGTGCCACTGTTATTGGATCTAGAATAGTATCTTCCCGATTACCCGACAATAGCTCTATTTTCACGGCAGAAGCTAATGCCATACTCACGGCACTTAAATATATTAATAAGCAACCTAAATATAACCATTACACAATATTTTCGGATTCTCTTTCTTGTCTTCAGGCTATTAGAAATTTGTCTTCTCAACATCCACTTATAATTGAAATCATCGAATTATACAATGATCTTGCTACTGGCCAGTGCGACATCGTCTTTTGTTGGCTACCAAGACATGTCGGAATCTCTGGTAACACAATGGCCGATTTCGCTGCTAAGGCAGCACTCAACAAATCTGTGACACCACTAATTATCCCATACTCAGATTATAAAACTACAATAAGATCTTATATCAGGGATCTGATGCAGAAGAAGTGGGACACTCAAGTAGGCATAAATAAATTACATGCCATAAAACCCTATATCGGTTACACCTTCTTGGGCTGTCAGTCCAGATTTGAGGAGGTCATTATGCGGCGATGTCGCATTGGCCATACTAGATACACTCATGAATATTTACTTAAAGGTGAGGATCCTCCGTTTTGTATCCCTTGTGATGAAGGAATCTCAGTCAAACATATCTAGCTTGACTGTATTGATTTTGCCATCACAAGGGATAAATATTTTAATGTCAAAACAATGAAGGATCTTTTAATGTTAATTATCATTTAATCATAGAATTTTTAAAGGAAATAGAATTATTCCATAAATTTTGAATAATATGTTTTGGAAATAGAACATTCGTATTTTGAACATGGTAGTGTGAATTAGCAACTGCGATTGTGAGTGGCTGTACACTCAAAGGGGGTTAAAGTAGCGTAAAATTATTGTCCCCCTGAGAGGGTACGTAAGTCCCCAAACCTTCACAGTCAAATGTAAACTTACCAATTTTTTAAACGCTTTATTTTTTGTCATTTTAATTTGGCTACATTTCCCTACAATCATCGCCAGCGGCTGAGGGGATGGTGTAAATCCAACTAGGGTCTATGCAGGTAGCAAAAGTAATGTAAGTCCCCTTGGTCCCTAGTGTGGAGATCTACCTTCAGCTGTTGGTGATCTCTAGCCTATTTTTATATTATGTCTTGTCCAAATTGTGCTGCTAGTTTTAACTTTATGTGCTAGTTTTAAATTCGAAATGTGATACTCTAGTTGTTTTACCGTATTTTGAAGACATATTCTATAATATAGACATATTCTTTATAATCATGTTTGTTCTCGTCACGATAAGGCTGAAATATTGCCGATGAGACGTTAAATTTTAACTCACTCACTCGGTGGTGCTGAAAAGGACCGTTGAGAGTGTTGGTGGAATACAAAGTTTTCAACCGCCGAACCCGTAGAGGTGAATTCAATGAATGATGGCTCCGCGGATAGCTGCACACTTCGTAAGAAGCTGTGACAGTGAGCCCTAAACGGCTCCATCGTTTGAATACTTCATCCTGCTTCAGCCTTAAGCTTCTCGGAGGAGTTCTGGGAAGGCTCGGAAAAAAGCTGAACATTATATCCACCGCCATCCTATAGTCCACAATTTGAACAAATATAAAATTCTTAATGCTAAAGCTCGGCGTACGTTCAAGCAAAGTAAACGCCATTCGTGGCGAATGTGGCACCCGTTGTGGACCCGGGGGCATATTTGGTCCACCAACCCGTTTGCCGTGGGTTGCGGTGGAGGAAGGGATCCTGGTGATTGAGGGCATTGGAACAGGACCAGTGTTCTTAGTGCTCAATACACCACTTTGGCCCTGACTTCACCTAGACTGGTGGCTGAATGGGCCCGGTTCAACCAATCGGCTGGTCATGTCAAGCCCTGAGCACGGATTATATGTCATTGCACAAAATTCGATTTGCAATTCTTTAAATTTTAGTCTTGGCACCCTTTGTTCAAAATAATATCAAACTTGAATTTTGTTTACATGAAGTTTGGTTTTTGCTGGAGTATATTATCCGAGTATCCTTGGTGCTGCAAGTCGGAGACCCGCTTGTGTTTAGCCCTGTCCTTTGTGATAGGGTCGGGAGCTCGGATAATGAAACATATACACTACCTATGGAATACTCCCCCACGCCCACCCCCACCCCCACCCCAAAACACAACAAACGTCAACTTCACAACGATGATGACGACCCACGACCTTCCAACTCAATCAACTATTGGTCACGATTTTATTTATAGATACTGTAGACAAGACACCACAGAAACGTAACCCTTTTGCCATTTCCAACGGTATATATGGCATTGCAGGTGAGGTTAGAAACATTAGACACTTGCGTTCAGGTTCTGTGTTGGTTGAATGAAGCAGAAAATAGTAAAGCAACGAACCAAATGTAGCAACGAACAGAAGTATTTGTTGGAATTCCCGTGCCTATCACTGCCCACAGGACTCTGAATACTAGTAAAGGCATAATCAGAGACAGACATGGATTGTTTGCTGATATGTCAGAGTTAGATATTGTTTCTGAGATGAAAGATCAGGGGGTGATTTATGTTAAAAGATTCACGATCCGCAGACACAATGAAACGGTCCAAACAAATATTTATCTGTTCTCCTTCTCATCACCGAATCCTCTGAAGTCTGTTAAATCAAGTTACTGTAGTATTTCAGTAGACGTGTACATCCCAAATCCTTTGAGATGTTTTAGATGTCAAAGGTAGGGGCACGGTGTTCACACTTGTATCAAGCCCATAACATGCGCCCACTGTAATGAGAATACTCATGTCACAAAAGACTGTAGCAGTGACCATAAAAAGTGTTCGCCAAAAAAGTCATTTGTGGGTACACCTGTGTCCGTTTCTGCACAACGAACTCTTTAACACAAGTAAAGGTGTTGTAAGAGATCGGGATCAATTGTTCTCTGACATGACTAAACTGGATTAGTCTCAGAAATTAAAGACCAAGGTGTCACATTTGTCAAACGATTTACCGCCCGTAAAAACTCAGAAATCCATCAAACAAAATACCTAACTCTATTCCTTTTCCTCTCCAACTGCTCATCAATCAATAAAGGCTGGTTACTGCAATATCAGGGTTCAAACATACATTCCCAACCCTCTCAGATGTTTCAAATGTCAGACGTGTGGCCATGGTATAAACACCTGTACATTGTCTGTCACATGCGCTCACTGCAGTGAGAAGACGCATGTGACGCAAGATGGTGACAGCAACTTCAAAAAGTGTGCCAACTGCTTTGGAGTACACTCATCGTCCTCTAAGGAGTTCCCGATGTAGACAAAACAGATGGAGATTAACAAACTTAAATTTACTAGAAACATCAGTTTTGCAGGCGGTAAAAGACTCGTACAATCTCCAGAACTAAGCGAAACGTATGCATCAGTAACTAGACCGCAATCAGACACAAACCTAAACTGTCCAAAGTCAAAACTACATCAATAACCTGCCAAACAGACTTGACATGGGTGAAAACTGCTACTCACGAGAGGTTTTCACTAGAACAATCCACCCAAACAACAGTTTCAGCCCAAAGTTTCAGCCCTGAGTCTGAGTAATCGTGACTCATCTACATCACAGGAGATATTACCGTCTCAGTGAACTCGAAATGTCAAACAGTTCGTTAAAAGTAAACCCAAACCAAGGCAAGATCTTTCTAAAAAACTTCAAAGTGGCAGAGTATCCAAAGGATCAGACAATCGAGTTCACCTTTATAATAAATATGGCTCGCTTGAGGACATGAAAGTGTCCGAACACACCCATCAAACGGCACATAGCTTGTCGCCCACTAAAAAAGTGCGGGGTAGATCCCCAATTAACCCCCTGAAAGATAGTCCGTTCCAAAACTATAGTACAATGAAATTGTAGAGTGTTAAGGGCCAATTTCAATGAGTTACAGCTACTAATCCACCATCAGCCTTCTGTCTGCAGGAAACCTATTTGAAGCAGACAGATACTTTTGATTTACGTCAGTTCATTTCTTATAATTATTTTTCACCTCCGGGGGATAGGGCCACTGGGGGGTCTTCAATCCTTGTAAAGCAGGATGTTATTCATAGTCCTGTAACACTCACAACAAATCTACAAGCTGTTGCAGTGAGACTTACTCTTCACGTTACCTTTACACTATGCTCTCTGTACATTCCACCTTCTTCAACACTCCAGCAGTCTGATCTTCAAGTTCTCTATGACCAACATCCTAAACCCTGTATCATAATGGGTGATCTCAAAGGCCATAACCCAATTTGGGTTAAACACTAAAGGTAAAATACTGGAAGATTTTATAGCCAGTAATGACTTGTGTTTATTCAATGATGCTTTAAGCACTTATCTGCATCCTGCATCCTGCAACCAGCACCTACTCTTGTCTAGATTTGTCTCTCGCAGACTCTAATCTACTTAAAGGTCACATGCAACCAAAAAATCAAACATAATTAAAACACAATTATCAATTATTCATGACATCTAATATACATTGTTGCTTGTTAAAAAACAAATAAACAAAATTATAAGCGTACAATCGCGATTCAAAAGTGCAATATTTTGTAGTTGGGCTTACTTCCCTCTAAAAAGGAGCCCTCGGGAGACCGAACCCAGTCATAGTGGGTGGCTGTGCACTCAAGGATAACGACGGCTTCCGATTGGCTGGTTCATTTGCTGATACGCTGAGGGCTCATTGTGTGTACAGAAAGATGATCTGTTTGATGGGCCTTTTATAAGTATGGCTAGTCACAAGAAAGTAAGATTCTTCATGGATAACAACTTCTTTTATTGTACTTGATGCATCGTTTCAGTATGGATTCACATACCGTTGTCAAACAAAATCATTTGCACTAGAAGAAGTTGTTATCCCTAGAGAATATATGGAGAGATGTTGTGTTTTGTAAATACACGTTCTCTGAATTTGAGTTCGATCAAATCAAAAATCATCTCAGCAGAGATTGTGAACTACTGCGTGACTGGAAAGTGTCATTCGTCCAAGTACAAAGCAGGACTTGAAAGAGTTTGCACCAGTTTCCGTCAAATGCAGTCATCCGACAAAATGGATGTAGTTTGTTTGCAACCCACAGACATAAAAACCTGTCATGTGTACAAGTATCACACCTACCTAATTACATAATGTGGCAGAGACTGGCCTCGGGTGCACGAGTCATAAATCAATTCATTTTGTTCATGGCGTATAGCCTGATAGGTGTTAAGTTCAAATTGCATGTGGTCAATGATTGAAGCTGTCTATTGTATATTGTCTTCAGCAGACAAGCAGGCAGACATACAGGTGTCAATAAACTTTCTCTGTGTCAGAGCCTGCTTACTACAATCAACAAGCTTGTTTATGTAACGAGTAGATTATTTACCTGTTTGTGTACACAACCAAGATTAGACTACTGCTCACGACCTCATACTCCGAGCATGCATACTGTTTCAAGCTCCGCGAACCTATTCCCTGCGCATGCGTTATGGGCGCAGCGCAGCATAGCTGTTGAAACCAGTTTCCCCCCCAGCGTTTGGGGGAATTTAGTGAATCGTCTGAACTCCGATTTCGCGAGCTTTTTTTTCATCGTGTTTTTTTCAACTTTATAGACTGATTTGGCACTTTTCATGATTTGTTTCGGTAAGTGCATACCTAAAGGTATCAGAATCTGCAAAGTTGTGTTTTACGTTGCACGTGACCCTTAATGAATTTGACTGTTCACAATGACCTCTTATTAGGAAATACTCCATCTGATTCTCCATCATATAGGAGAATTTTGCCAAGGCAGGCCTATCCTTATTTCAAACTTTATGTGCATCTAAATTAAGACCCGAATGTTTCAGTGATGTAACTGATCCTATTCAATAGCTTTCTGACGTTTTAAATGAAATTGCTGATGAGTGTATACCTAAGTCCTCTACAAATCCACATGTACAGAAACCATGGTTTAGTACAGATTGTAGGCAAGCCAGGAAAGCGAGGAAAAGGGCAGAAAGTTATTTCCGCCATCACCTAACTGTCCATAATTTAAATAAATTTAAGATACTCAATGCGAAGGTGCGTCGTACTTTCAAACAAACCAAACGGCAATCTTGGAGGAACCATGTCTCCAAAATTAACTCACGTAGCCAAAATTAAAATAACAGAAATACATTTAAAAATCCTGGTAAGCTTAAATTTACTTTGAATGTTTCAGGACTTACGTACCCTCTCAGGGGGACAATAATTTTACAATACTTCAACCCCCTTTTAGGGTACAGCCACTAACACTCTCAGTTACTAATCTAAACTACCAATAATAAAATGTTTGATTATTTACAAGTCAGTTAATAAATTTAATGGCACCCGTGGCGAGCCACCTCCTCGTGGTGGGTGCTGGGTAACGCCAAGAGCTCGCCAACACCCCCGTTGTGGACCCGGGGGTATATTTGGTCCACCAACCTGTTAGCCGTGGGTTGCGGCCCTGTGTCGGTGGAGGAGGGGATCCTGGTGGTTGAGGGCAATAGGGGCCTCGAACCGTGTTCCTATTGCCCAACACACCACTTTGGCCCTGACTTCACCCAGACGGGTGGCAGAACTGGCCCGGTTCTATCAATCGGCTGCTCATGCCAAGCCCTGTTCATAGCACACTTTTTGCACATTCAACATATTGGGTATTGGTTCTTCTGACTATCAACTTCAAAATACAATTCTTTGTTACATTTAATTGCCTAGAGTCTAATGCCAGAGGGCGGTGGCTCATGGGCCAATCTGGTGGTATGGACCTCTAAATTCTGAGTTTCTGAGGACTTATGTCATGGGACGAACCAGCCTAGCATTTGATCTTTTAGATGTCTTAGCTATTCATGTCCTTATTTCTGGAGTATAACATCCCTGCAACCCTGGTGTTGCAGTCTGGTTTCCGCTGCAGCATCATCCATGTTGACACTCGATGGCGGGTGGGGAGCAGGGTTCTCGAATAATATTCTAATACCATGGCTCAAAATATGCATTCTGGTTCATCAAAGACGTATAAGCGGAGACATCTTTCTTCGTCATCCGATGAGGAGGTATCCCCTTTAGTAAATGATTCTTGGCCAAGGTTTTTGGTTATTGCTACTGATGATGGGAGTCCACTTAATATAAAACTTTTTGCTGTTTCCAAGGGCATCCAGGGTGTCTGTGGAGAGGTAAAGAATGTCACTCGCCTCAGAAATGGTTCCCTCTTGGTAGAATGTATACGACGACAACAATCTTTCAATCTGCTGGGCTTGCAGCATAAGACACTGAATACTTGTAGAGGCATTGTTAGAGACAGGTCTCATTGTTTCTCAGACATGTCGGAAGAAGAAATTGCGGCCGAGTTAAAAGACCAAGGTGTTACTTCTGTGAAGCATTTCATCAGGAAACAGGATTCAAATGTGGTCAAAACTAGCACCTACCTTTTCACCTTTTCTATGACAGTGCTCCCTAAATCTGTTAAAGCAGGATACTGTAATATCGGAGTGGAAGTTTATGTACCGAATCCACTCCGGTGTTACAAATGCCAAAAGTTTGGACATGGTGCAAGATCTTGCACAGGCCAGTCTGTATGCTTACGTTCCAGTGGACCTCATGAGAGTACTGATTTCACTGATACCATCAAGTGCGCCAACTGTAGTGGTGAACATCTGGCTTCGTCTAAATCTTGCCCAAAGTTTGAATATGAAAACCATTTCTAAAAATCAAATACACAAATAACATCTCTTACTTTGAGGCAAAGAAATTAGTAAATACTCCAATCTTCTACTGGTCAAACATATTCAGCTACAGTTTCTTCGTCTGCTCCAACATCTGGTAAGAAATCAGTCTCAACATCCTGTCAGACTGTAATCTTGGGTGTATGCAACTCAGATAACCTTGGATGACAATCCTCCAATATCACATGAGTGTCAACGCTCCTCATCATCCCAGACAGAATCTCAGCCAGAAGCCATGAATTCAACACAGGCACCAAAAGGCGTTGATCATATTTCTAGCAAAAAAAAAAGAAAAAATGAGGAAAAAGACCAGAGCTCTTCAACATTTAGAAGAGTCTTCACTTTTGACACCATCAGTGACGGTTCAAAATCAGTTTGAAGCGCTTGACATGGAGATCACTCCTTCACAAACAGGGTGCAGGAGTGGCACTACCAAACACGCACGGTCTTCAGTTGAACCTCCCTAGATATTTTTATGACATTAGTATAATGAAATTGCAGAGGCCTTAGGAACAATTTTAACGACCTACAATTACTGTCACAAGATTATACACCATCGGCGTTTAGTTTACAAGAGACTTATCTGAACAGTACTGATAAATTTGAATTGCTCCAGTATAATTCATTTCATTCATTCTCACCTGAAGGTGATAAAGCCACCGGCGGTGCTTTAATTCTTGTGAGGCATGATGTAATCCATAGCTCAGTTCCCCTTAAAAGTAACCTTCAGGCTGTTGTGGTCCGGCTTACTTTGCAGATAACCTTTACGCTTTGTTCTTTGTACATATCTCCTTCTTCGGCTCTTCAGCAGTCCGATCTTCAGGATCTGTTCGACCAGCTCCCTAAACCATGCATAATCATGGGTGATCTTAATGGCCATAACCTTTTGTGGGGAAGTGCCGATACCAACAATAAAGGCAAAATTCTTGAAGATTTCATTGCAAATAATAATTTGTGCATATCTAATGATGGATCTGTCACATATTTACACCCTGGTTTTGGAACCTATTCTGCACTCGATCTGTCGCTCACAGATGCAAACACATATAACGAATTCGAATGGTCAGTCCACGACGATCTTTGTGGAAGTGACCATTTTCCCACAATACAATCAGCTATAAATCCGAATGATGAACCCCTGCAACAAGGTGGAATTTTGATAAAGCTAACTGGCCATTATTCCAGACACTGTGTGCTGACAACTTACAATCTGACTCTTTTCTCAATCCCCAGATCCGATTCAGTTGTTCTCTGAAAAAACTGAAGAATATCGCCGATGAAACTATTCCTAAGGCATCTGCTAAACCACATATTCGTAAACCATGGTTTACTGATGATTGCAAACAAGCTAGAAAGTGTAGGAAAAAGGCAAAGAAATACTTTCGTCGCCATCCTACTGTTCACAATTTAAATCATTTCAAAGTAAATAATGCTAAGGCTCGACGTACTTTTAAACAAAGTAAACGTCAGTCTTGGAAGACCTTTGTATCAAAGATTAATTCACGTACACCAATGACAAATGTGGGCAATCAAGGGCAAAGGTAGAAATATTTGTGTTCATCATCTTAATGATGGACCAAATGTATTAACTGATAAACTTGCCATTGCAAACAAGTTGGGTAAAACTTTAGCTGCACATTCGTCTTCATCCAATTATAATCCAACGTTTCAGAAATATAAAAATCATCAAGAAAAGCAAAAACTGAACTTTCATTCTGATAATGGCGAAGACTATAACGAAGTATTTTCACTACACGAGCTGAATATTGCCTCAGCGCTGGCTCATGATACCGCAACAGGCGCTGATAATATCCACTACCAGCTCCTGAAACATTTACCCACTGTATGTCTTGAAACACTTGTGAACATTTTTGATCATATTTGGACAACAGGCACAGCAAAAATAAGCTGGTTTCCGGAACACTGAAACCTAGAGGAAACGTCATGGAAACCAACATTTCCAGTTGGTTTCCGGGGAGTTTCCTATAGTTTCATTGTGGTTTCCATGCAACTGAAACTGCACCATTTCAGGATGGTTTCCAGTTCGTTTCATTACCCACTCCTCCAAGCGGGATCCAGTTGGTTTCCATGTATGAGTTTATTGTAGGTTTCAACCTGGTTTCCAGGTATGAGTTTATTGCAGGTTTCAACCTGGTTTCCATGTATGAGTTTATTGCAGGTTTCAACCTGGTTTCCATGTATGAGTTTATTGTAGGTTTCAACCTGGTTTCCAGGTATGAGTTTATTGCAGGTTTCAACCTGGTTTCCATGTATGAGTTTATTGTAGGTTTCAACCTGGTTTCCGTGTTGTAGTTTCCAACCTAGTTTAACACCTAGTTTCCATGTCCTGAAACTTGCTCGTGTCGGCCCTTTACCCGGTCCTCCGGAAAAGATGTTGTTTCATGTCTCACATGTAGCAAATCAGGTATTTTATACAATTGCATAATGGTAAAAGGCTTCAGGATGACAAACAACAGAATAAAACACAAATTCATTAAAAGTTTATTTATATTCAACAATATGTTTGTAAACAAATAATATTCGGAATATTCAAGGTAGTACATGAAACAAAAGCAAAGGAATAATTAGCAGTGAGTACAGAATATTTTTCTTAAACACACTGTAGACCAGCCCATATCACTTGGCTTCCTTGGTTTGAAAAATGTTAGCTCTTTCCCCAAGAGAGGAAGAAATGTGTGCTTCTTCTCCTCCGGCCAGTCAATCGTTTCACAGCCTTCCTCCTTTCCAGCTTCTGAAATTTAGAAAACAAACTATCAGTACAAACAAGCATTCGTCTACGATATCCATGGCTAGAGAAAAGAAAACGGTCAAACATTGCGTGAGGTGAAATACACTGAACCCCATGTCCGATAAGCGAAGAGATCAAAAAGTATAAACTGAGCATTTGACATCAAAAGTTTCAATCGCAGAACAGCTTATTGATATATGATAGAGTGAAGATATTCGCCTTTGAAAGCTATAATTTATTTTCTGAATGTTACTTACAATGCACATTATGAGTATAGAACTACGATTTATCCGTTATTGTGAAAAGACATGTTTTCTTAACCAATAATGTGGAGTCATTCATCCAGACAAGCTATGAATATGGGGTCACAAGCAAACGCTGCAGCAGAATGTGCTGCATAATATTTAAAACTTTTTAAGCTGTATTTTTCAAAGGATAAATTGCACTTTTTAAACAGTGTTCATTTTGAAATTCCTTGAATGTACATAGAAAGAATCCAAATTAACTTGATATTTTAAAGGTTTCCTTAAAATGTTTAATCTCTGCAAGATGTAAAATGACTAGAATACGTTTAATTACTCTGAACCTTTTGCCTTTCTTTGCGTACAAGCCGTGGGCCTCCGCTTTCCCCACACCTTCTTAAGTGATCCATCTTGTTCATCCAAACCCATCAAAAAGCTTCTGAAAGGAGACGTGTGCATGATGCATAACTATAAGTGAAACATGTTTCCAGCTGGAGGTTACAAGAATAGTGACATGCGCCATGCATTCTTACTGATTCCTAAGATTTACATTATTTGGTTTTGTTGTATGTACATTATGTACTGGACGGTTCAGGTTATACATACCTTTTGTATGTCAAAATGAGTTGGTCCTGACTGCCTTCTTCAGTTTTTCCAACACTGCCCTCCATTATGCTGGAAACGTAGAAATGCATCGATTAAAAAAAGTCAGGAACTTGTCATATTACACTCTTGATAACAATAAAGTGTCGAATAAAAAGAATAAATATGAATTTGCAAAGTGTAGAATATGCTAGATGAAAAGAATCCAGGTCAGCAAATTCATATACTATTTTGGGTTGGCAATCCATCATTGTATACCCATATATTCTTTATATCAAAAACTCTTCGTAACCTTTTCTGTGGGACTAACACAATCCACATTTCTTCATTCAGAGTTCGTTAAATCTTGATATGATAAGCATAACACTACTTACAACAGATGGCAAATCTAAATTATCTCATAAATCAATAATATAAAAATATTCAATATTAGTTTGAAAACATTGTGAAATTTCAATTTTGAAATTTCACTCAAACAATGCACCAAATCTGGTCAGAGAATCCCTAACCTATAAATGCAAAATGACACACTATCCCCGACTACATTGTTTTCAAACGTGCAAATATCAAAAGCAATATGAAAAGGATTTCTTATATAAATATTCGCATTTATAAATACGTTTGAAGTTATTTTGAGTCGTAACAAGCACATAAGCAATAATATACTAGAGATATTTGTGATTTATTTTTTTTCTTGCAAAGATGATTTTTCATTCATTAACACATTGAACCATTTTAATCGTGTGTGAGCTGATCCAAATCACAGTAATATTGCGTTTTTTAATTAACCGAGTGCTGAGTGAAGGAAGCCATACATCTCTCTTGCTAAGAATTCGACACGCCTTTGTTTACCGAGGTCCATCAAGTCTAAAATTTCATATGTATTGTAGTAGTTACTTATTTACGTTAAACATTACGAATAACATATGCTATTGCTTATTTCAAGAAAATAACACTGTACCTGACCAGATCGTGGAATGTTCCTTTTCTCCCGCTGCGATCGACGACTGCTGCTGTTCTCAATTTTCAAAGTATCCGAATCTCCAAAGCTTCTATTGTAAATCTCATTGCCAGTCTCTTGAATCAGATAACACGGGCAAACGTAGGAATACTGCACTGTGTTGACTTCCTTGTCGTCGTTACTGGACATACCGGGTGAGAACTGCTTTCAAAATAGTCGTCTCAAAACAACTTGGGATCAAGTGACAAAATGGCGGCAACCGTGCGTAGGGGCATTGTGGGTAAAAAGAAATACCTGATCCTTTTTCGATTGGCAGGCACGAAATCCTTCTCTGACCCAATTTGGATGTGACTTTAAGACAAAGACTGAAAACCACCACTTCAGTACATAAAACTGTTGCTTTTATAAAATGTCACGAGTTCGCGTGCCCATGGATTACCGGTTCATTACTTCCGGTTTTGTCTGTCAACACCTGACTCAGGTAAGTTCTATTGTTTTTACAGCTTAGCTAATTTTGATAATAGGAGCCTGTTAAGTGGGGACTGCCCCAATGAAGCCGACACACGAACCCCGACACACTAATGACCTGACACTGATTAGTTGTCAAGTATTTGAACTCAGTGTCAAAGTATGCCAACTATAAATGCTTTTAACGCAACACTTTACGCACTGCCTCAGTTTATTGTATAATTCACGTATATTCTGCATAAATAGCATCATGTAAGTACCGAACAGACAATTGTTTTAATGACTTATACTAATCTTCCTAAATGCTTATACTCTTTCACATTCCCAGGAGTTGGCAGCCTATGGCCTGTTTTTTATATATTGCATCATTTACCTTTTAATTATTAATATATATCTGAACTATTGCTATTGCTAAAGTGGCTTTAATTTTCACAGCAAAAATAACCTGGTTTCCGCAGTGCGGAAACCTGATGGAAAGTGGACTGAAACTTAAGTTTCCACCAAGAATCCAGTGAGTTTCCGTTCTTTTACACTGAGTTTCCGCAATGACGGAAACTGTCAATTACCCACTTTCTAAGGGTTTCCGCACGGTATCCGTTACCCATGCTCCAACAAGTTTCCGTTGAGTTTCAGTTAAGTTAGAGATCCATCAGGTTTCCGCAGGGTTTCAGTCACCAAGACTTTTCCTTTTCCTTTTCCTTTCCAGACACTGACAGTGACCAAGATATTAACAGCACATTCAAGGTTTGCGAGCTATTACCACCACAATGTGAGAGCCTGATTGATTCGGATTCAGATGTTTCGCCAGATATTAACCAGGACTCGCATACAACAACAAACATCTACAGAAGAACAAAGCACTTTGTGTACTGGCTAGCTCGTCTTCATTCAGTGTGCCTACTTCCTGAGCAATGCTTGTGTGCAGAGAATTCTGTTACTCTTCTCTGAGCGCCCCAGTTTCTTAATACAGCGAATTGTGTACTACTGCAACTGCCCTGTTGCATTAAAATGTGAGCTTTTCTAAGAAATGAAACAGTTGGATCATAATATTTCCAGCGTTTGTTTTTTGTTCAAATAAATATGTAATAAATATAACAAGATAATACAACATATTTCAGCTTTCTAAACTAAGCGAACTCTCATTGTCATCTTCCTTGTACAGAAACCTAACGGAAACCTACATTACCCAAGATCCACAAGGTTTCCGCAAGACCAGAAACTTACTCACTCCAGCTATAAAGGTTTCAGTAAACTGAAACTAAATGGAAACTTCCAACTACAGTTTCAGTTGACGGAAACATGACGGAAACTAAGACTTGTTAGTTTCAGTTGTGGAAACTATGCGGAAACTCTCATTGCGCGTTTCCTGAAACTGAAACCTAGCGGAAACCTACATTACCCAGTATCCATCAGGTTTCCGCAAGAACGGAAACCAAGTTATTTTTGCTGTGAGGGCACTTTCCTCCTTCGTGGCGTCATGCCATTGTTGTACCAATACCTAAGCCTGGTCGTGATCATACAGATCCATCGAACTATAGACCTATTTTACTAACTAGCTGCGTTTGCAAGACCATAGAACGCATGGTCAGTAATAGATTAGTATGGTTTCTTGAATCTCATAACCATGTTACTAACATCCAAAGTGGTTTTCACAAAAATAGAAGCACTATTCACCATTTGGTTCGACTAGAATCGTTTGTTAAAAATTCCATAGTCAATAACCAGCATGCTGTTTCAATATTTTTTGACCTAGCGAAAGCCTATGATACCACATGGAAACATGGTATTTTAAGAGATCTACACGAATTTGGTTTGAGAGGCCTTTTGCCACATTTTATGTCCCAGTTTTTAACAGACAGACAATTTCAAGTTCGTGTTGGATCAACCTTGTCTGACTATTATAATCAGGATCAGGGGGTTCCTCAAGACAGTATTTTGTCTGTTACTTTATTCAGTATAAATATAAATAGTCTCTCAAAAGTTTTAAATGACTCAATAGATGGCTCCTTGTTTGTGGATGATTTTAACGTTTCATGGCGTGGTAAAAATATGCATACAATTGAGAGACAATTACAGATGTGTTTAAATAAAATTCAAAAATGGTCACTTGAGAATGGCTTTAAATTTTCACAAACAAAGACCAAATTTATACATTTCTGTCGGAAATATAAGCCTCATAAAGATCCCGAACTGTTCTTGGATGGCTTTCCAATTAGCGTTGTAAAGGAAGCCAAGTTTCTGGGACTGATTTTTGACAAACATTTGACCTTTCTACCACATATTACGTATCTGAAGACTAAATGTCTGAAGGCATTAGATCTATTAAAAGTCGTGTCCAGTTCAAAGTGGGGAGGGGATCAGACTACCCTCCTTCATTTATACAGATCACTCATCCGGTCGAAACTTGATTATGGCTCCATCGCATATGGTGGAGACTGCAAAAACAGCCTAAAGCTATTTGATTCTGTCCACCACCAAGGCCTGAGACTTTGTCTTGGCTCTTTCAGAACATCTTCCATTGACAGTCTCCATGTTGAGGCCAATGACCCTTCTTTAAAACTTCGCCGTTTCTAATTGTCTTTACAATATATCACAAAGTTATATTCTAATGAATCCAATCCTGCTCATAACTGCGTTTTTAATCCTGTTTAAGAGGATTTGTATAATAAAAAGTCTTCACTTCTTCCACCTCTTGGGATAAGAATCCAACAATTCATTTCTGCTGACGGCATTCAGCTGGAGAATGTTTCTCCTTCCCGGCTTTTTTCTTCTTCTCCTCCTTGGCAACTGGTGAGGCCACAAGTTGACCTAACACTAACAAAGTTTAAAAAATCAGAAACTAATGACTTACAATATAAGCAAGAATATAGTCAATTAAAACATAAATATAGCAATTATAAATCCTTATTTACAGATGGATCCAAGGACGGTGGTGCAGTAGCTTGTGCCACTGTCATTGGATCTAGAACAATATCTTCTAGAATTCCAGATAACAGCTCTATTTTTACTGCAGAAGCAAACGCCATATTAACAGCTCTTAAATATATTCAAAGACACCCTAAACGTAAACAATATATAATTTATTCTGACTCTGTGAATAAGGGTTTATGATTGCTATATTTAGTTTTTAATTGGTTATATTCTTGTTTATATTGTAATCTTTTAGGTGGGTGGATAGGGGATCTACCCCTTGCTTTTTTTAGGGCGACAAGCTATGTGTCCTGGGATAGATGTTTTCTGACACATCCATGTCCTCCAATGAACCATATTTGTTAAATAATTGAAGATGGTTCTCCGAACCCTTTGAAGCTCTGACACCTTTTTTCACTATTTCTGCCCTAGTCTTGACTGTATTTTTAACTGCTTTCTTTGAACTTGTTTCTGGACGAGTCTTCTGAGTGGACTGAGGCAATGACTGTGATTCATCCTGAACTTGGATCTGACTGTTTATACATGGTTCCGAAGTCTGAGTAGACTGTTCTTCAGGTATAAGAAGGTGAGGGGCGTCAGCTGTTACCCAAGTCAAATCGGTTTGACACTCTATGGAAAAACTAGTGACTGCCGAATTTACTCTTGACAAACTTTCAGACAGTGTCTTAATGACTGATGCATATGAAACATTAGGTATTGTTGATTCAACAATCTTTTTAGCATCAGCGAAGCTAATATTTTGAGTAAATTTAACTGTGTTGATTTCCATTTGTTTTTTCCGTACTGTACAGTCTTTGGAAAGGATGAATGATTACAGGAACAGTTTGTGCATTTTTTAACGTACTTTCACAATCTTCAGTTACGTGTGAAGTCTCGCTACAGTGAGCACATGTTATTGGCTTTGTACACGTCTTGACACCATGACCATATTTTTGGCATCTGAAACACCGCAAAGGATTTGGAATGCAAACATCAACTGATATAGTGCAGTAACCAACCTTGACACACTTAGGAGGATTTGGTGAAGAGAAGGAAAAGAGGTATATCTTTGTTGGAATAACATCATTATTTTTGCGGGTGGTGAATCGCTTCACATATGTGACTCCCTGATCTTTCATTTCAGAAACGATGTCAAGTTCTGACATTTCGGCCAACAAACGATCCCTGTCTCTAATGATACCTTTGCTGCTGATCAGTGCTCTGTGTTCAGTAACTGAAACCTGGATTCCAGCAAACGTTTCTGTATTCATCAAGTTAGTGGCTTGTTGTTTCCTGCTGCATTCAATCAGAAAAGATCCTGAACGCAAACGTTTCTTCACCTCACCTGCAATGCCATATGTGCCCTTAGAGATTACAAAAGGGTTTAGTTTCAGTGGTGTCTTGTCTACAGTATTGAGAACCAGGAAATGTGGCCAATTGTCTGTTGAGTTGGATAACCTCTGTTCATTATCATTGTCGAGCTGACGTTTGTTTTTTTTATGTGGGGGTTTGGTAGTCCATGGTAAGATTATTTTGATTCATCATCAGGGCTCCCCACCCACCACGGAGTATCACAAGGACAATGCTAATTGCAAGTGAGTTTCCTGCTTGCAGCTCCAAGGATACCCGCATAATATACTCCAGCAGAAAAATTAATAATTAATAATTCTACCAGATTGGCCCATGAGCCACCGCCTTCTGACACTGGCATCTAGGCAAATTTTCCCAATTTAAAAAAAACCCACATGTATCATAGCATATGTATGTACGTATATTTAAATATTGTGTTGAAATTAATACCAAGATGCTAATTGCAAGTGGGTTTCCTGCTTGCAGCTCCAAGGATACCCGGATGATATACTCCAGCGGAACAATTAATAATTAATAATTCTACCAGACTGGCCCATGAGCCACCGCCTTCTGACACTGGCATCTAGGCAAATTTTCCCAATTTAAAAACAAACACATGTATCATAGCATATGTATGTATGTATATTTAAATATTGTGTTGAAATTAATACAAGCCAAAGTGTTCGAGCAAAGAAATTTAGTGTTCAGGGCTCGGCATGATCAGCCGATTGGTTGAACCGGGCCCATTCAACCACCCGCCTAGGCGAAGTCAGGGCCAAAATGGTGTATTGAGCAATAGGAACACGGTTACAGGCCCCTATTGCCCTCAACCACCAGGATCCGACACAGGGCCGCAACCCACGGCAAACGGGTTGGTGGACCATATATCCCCCCGGGTCGACAACGGGGGTGAACGGCTCTCAGCGTTACCCAGCACCCACCACGAGGAGGTGGCCGTTCAAGGGTGTCCCAATGTCTAAGGTATGAAACATTGTTCAAAGATTTAATGGCAAAGGTTCAAAATCAGCTGTTCGCCATCTTAAAAGATGGAGATAATATATTAACTGACAAAACTCAAACTACAAATGAAATTTGCGAAACTTAATACACCTGATACACCTAAAATTGCAAATAAACTTGGCGAAACACTTGCCAAAAATTCATCACGGACAAATTATGTTCCTGAATTTCAGAGACATCAGAAGCAACAGGAAAAGACAAAATTAATTTCGATTCAAATAATGGTGAAGACTACAATGAAGTGTTTTCATTACATGAGCTACATACTGCTCTTGAGCAAGCTCATGCCACTGCAACTGGCGATGATAATATACATTATCAGCTAATGAAACACTTACCTTAACCATATCTAATGGCACTTTTAGAATAATGTGACCACATATGGACGTCTGGTGAATTTCCCCCTTCATGGCGTAGTGCCATTGTAGTCCCAATACCAAAACCTGGCAGGGATCATACAAATCCGTCGAATTACAGGCCGATATCTCTAACCAACTGTGTCTGTAAAACCATGGAACGTATTGTAAATCACAAATATTCAGTGTGGTTTCAGGAAAAATCGTAGCACCATTGATCACTTGGTACGTTTAGAATCCTTCATTAATAATGCTATAGTCAATAAACAACATGCTGTATCGATTTTCTTTGATCTCACAAAAGCTTATGACACGACCTGGAAGCATAGTATGTTGAAGCATTTACACGAGTTTGGGCTGAGAGGGCACCCATGAAGAGCCATCACCTCGTGGTGGCTGCTGGGTAACGCTAAGTGCTCTTCTCCCGTGTGGACCCGGGACAGAATGTGTCCACATCACCCCATTGCTGGTCGTAAGAGGCGACCAAATTGGGCAACCTGTTTGCCGTGGGTTGCGTCCCGTGTCGGTGGAGGACGGTAGTCTGGTGGTTGAGGGCAGTGGGAAAATGAACCATTTTGCTCTTACTACTCAACACACCACTTTGGCCCTTACTTCACCTAGACGGGTGGTAGAACTGGCCCAGTTCTATCAATCGGCTGGTCGCGCCAAGCCCTGAGCTACAGCTATGCTCATAATTTATGAAACTGTTAATTTGCTTTTTAATGCTTGGTTATTTTGAGTTTGTATTTCCAAATGCATCATTTTATGTATGTTTTTGCCTAGAGTCGTATGCCCAGAAGGCGGTGGCTCATGGGCCAGTCTGGTGGAACTATTAATCTATTAATTTTTCTGCTGGAGTATATCATCCGGGTATCCTTGGTGCTGCAAGCTGGAGATCCGCTTGTTTTTAGCATTGTCCTTGCGATACTCCGTGGTGGGTGGGGAGCCCGGATGATGAACCAATAAATACTAACCATGGTATACCAAACCCCTACCAAAAAGACAAAACGTCCACTTGGCATTGATTCTGAAAATACTGCACACAGATCCACTAAATCAATTGACTACTGGCCGCGCTTTGTCGTAATTGAGACTCTGGATAAGACACCACTGAAACTGAAACCTTTTGCGGTATCTAAGGGAATACAAGGCATTGCAGGTGAAGTAAAAAACATCAGACGCTTGCGTTCAGGTGCTTTACTTGTTGAATGCAGTAAACGGCAGCAAGCCACGAACCTGATGGCGATTGAATCGTTTGTGAGCATGCCTGTGTTGGTCTCAGCACACAGAACCTTGAACTCCAGTAAAGGAATAGTGCGAGACCGTGACCACTTGTTTGCTGACGTGACAGAATTTGATATCGTGTCAGAAATGAAGGATCAAGGAGTCACTTATGTTAAGCGATTCCAAACTCGTAGAAATAATGAAACCGTACAAACAAACACATACCTGTTTTCCTTTTCGTGTCCGATTGCTCCAAAATCAATAAAGGCTGGCTACTGTAACATCAATGTGGATACTTACATTCCTAATCCTTTAAGATGCTTTAAATGCAAAAGATACAGCCATGGTGACAATACATGTAAATCATCGGTTACATGTGCTCACTGTAGTGAGAAAACTCACACGACGGACGACTGCACCAGCACTTTAAAAAAATGTACCACTTTTTGAAGCAAATCACTCATTTTTCTCAAAGGAGTGTCCCATTTGGAAACAGCAAATGGAAATCAACAAAACATAATTTACACAAGACATTAGTTTTGCTGAAGCCAAAAAACAAGTGCAAAAATCTGAACTCAAGGAAACGTATGCTTCCGTATCTCGATCACCATTTGATACAGCCAAAATAACCAAAATGTCTATAAGCTGTCAAACAAACTGGACGTGCATAAATACCGATTCCCCACAGATTCTGTCACCTGAAATATCCCCTCAGACTGCGGAAGTACTTCCAGAGTCATCCCGTATTCAGGATGCATCTATATCTAAGGCATCTAAATCCCAGTCACATTCTAAACTTGATTCTGAACCAAATGTGAAAGACATTGCAAAGCACCCAGTGAAATCAAGAAATGTATCTTCACACAAATGTCAAAGTGGCAGAGCCTCGAAAGGTTCAACAAATAAAATCCAGCGGTTCAACAAATTTGGATCGTTGGAGGACATGGATGTGTCCGAAATCATCCCCCACAGGGCACGTAGCTTGTCGCCCTCTAGAAAGGCAAGGGGTAGGTCCCCAATAAATCCTCCTGGAACTGCAGAGGCCTTAAAAATAACATTCATGAACTTCATCTAATAGACCAGGATCTTCAACCATCTGCGATCTGTTTATAAGAAACGTATCTGAGGCAAACAGATTCTATAAACTTACGTCAGTTCAACACATATCATTGTTATTCTCCCTCAGGTGATAAAGCCACTGGTGGATCCTCCATTCTTGTAAGATATGGCGTTATCCACGGCCCTCTGATGCTCAAAACAAATCTCCAAGCAGTTGCAGTGCGCCTTACTTTGAACATTACACTTACTCTGTCGTTATTGTACATTTCGCCATCATCGACTCTCCTTTTGGCTGATCTTCAATCTCTCTATGATGAACTACCAAAACCATGTGCACTCGTGGGTGATTTGAATAGCCATAAGCCATTCTGGGGGAGTGCAACCACAAACACAAAAGGTAAAATTCTAGAGGATTTTATTTTAAATAATGAATTATGTATATTCAGTGATGGTACAGACACGTATTTACATCCTGGTACAGGAGCATATTCAGCTCTTGATTTGTCAATAACTGACTCCAACGTACTAAATGAATTTGAATGGTCAGTCCACGATGATCTCTGTGGAAGTGACCATTTTCCTACTTTATTGTAATCTGTACCCCCATCTGATGTTCCTCCATCTTCAAGATGGAATTTAAAAAAAAAGGCTAACTGGCATTTATATGAGAAATTGTGTCTTGATAAACTTAAACCTGAACTTTTTATTGATGTTCCTGATGGTATCAAATGTTTTTTCCTGATGAACTGAATTACATAACCCGTGAAGGTCCCGGGGTAGAATAGGCCTTCAGCAACCCATGCTTGCCATAAAAGGCGACTCAGCTTGTCGTAAGAGGCGACTATCGGGATCGGGTGGTCAGGCTCGCTGACTTGGTTGACGCGTGTCATCGGTTCCCAATTGTGCAGATCGATGCTCATGTTGTTGATCACTGGATTGTCTGGTCCAGACTCGATTATTTACAGACCGCCGCCATATAGCTGTAATATTGCTGAGTGCGGCGTAAAACTAAACTCACTCACTCACTCACTGAATTACATAGCTGATGAGTGTATACCAAAGTCCTCTGCAGTTCCACATATCCGGAAACCATGGTTTAACCATGAATGCAAACAAGCTAGGAAGGCAAGGAAAAAAGCAGAACATTATTTCCGTCGCCATCCTATGGTGCATAATCTAAATAAATTCAAAAAATTTAAATGCTAAAGCGAGGCGTATATTTAAACAGAATAAACATCAATCTTTGCAAAATTATGTATCCAAAATAAATTCTCGGACACCCATGTCCAAGGTATGGAACATGATCCAGAAAATTAAAGGTAAAGGTACTAAATCTACTGTCCATCATCTTAAACATGGAGATCAATTACTTTCTGATAAATCAGATATTGCGAATAAACTGGGTGAAACTCTCGCTAAACATTCTTCCTCTTCTAATTATACACCTAAATTTCAGCAATATCAAAAACAACAAGAAAAGAAAACTATTAATTTCAATTCAGATAATGGTGAAGATTACAATGAAACGTTTTCTATTCATGAACTCCATACTGCTCTTGATCATGCTCATGACACTGCTACAGGAGCTGATAACATACATTATCAACTCCTGAAGCATTTACCAGAATCCTGTTTAGAGACGCTCTTATCAAGTTTTGATGATATTTGGACTTCCGGGAAATTTCCTTCTTCATGGCGTGATGCTATAGTAGTACCAATACCTAAACCTGGACGTGATCATACGGATCCATCCAATTATCGTCCGATTTCATTAACTAGATTTCATTAACTAATGTGTACAAGAAATATTTTTAATAGTCTGAAGACAAGAAGGAGAGTCTGAATAGATTATGCACTGTTTATGTTTAGGGTGTCTTTGAATATATTTGAGAGCCGTTAGTATGACGTTAGCTTCAGCAGTAAAAATAGAACTGTTATCTGGTAACCTAGAAGATATTGTTCTGGATCCAATGACAGTGGCACATGCCACCGCACCACCATCCTTGGACCCATCTGTTAATAAGGATTTGTAATTGCTATATTTATTCTTTAATTGATTATATTCTTGTTTATATTGTAATTCATTCGTTTCTGTTTTTTTTTAAAGTAGTTAATGTTAGGTCAACTTGGGGCCTAACCAATTGCCAAGGAGGAGAAGAAAGGAGTCGTGAAGGAGCTATGTTTTCCAGTTCAATGCCGGCAGCAGAAAGAAAGGGTTTAATTCTATGTCCTAGAGGCGGGACAATGTGGTTTCCGTACAAACAGATGTAATATCGATCACCTAGTGCGTTTAGAATCATTTGTGTAAAACGCACTGATTAATAAACAACACGCTGTGTCTATCTTTTTTTATCTTGAGAAGGCATATGACACAACCTGGAAATATGGCATTTTGAGACATTTACATGTTTTCGGTTTGCGAGGTCGTTTGCCTGAATTCATAGCCAAATTTTTAAACAGCAGACAAGTCCGAGTGGGGTCTACCCTGTCTGATCCTAACAATCAGGATCAGGGTGTTCCACAAGGCAGTATTTTGTCAGTCACACGTTTAGTACAAAGATAAATAGTTTATCAAAAGGTTTAAACGATTCAATTCATGGATCGTTATTTGTGGATGATCTTAATATTTCTTGTCGTGGTAAAAATAGGCATACTATTGAAAGGCAACTGCAGCTGTGTTTAAATAACATAGATAAATGGTGTCTTGAATATGGCTTCAAATTTTCTAAATCAAAAACCAATTGTATACATTTCTGCCATAAGTATAAACCTCATGAAGACCCAGAACTATTTCTAAGTGGCAACCCTATCAAGGTTGTCAAGGAGGCTAAGTTCTTGGGACTCATTTTTTACTACTCACATTTGACCTTTTTGCCGCATATTAAATCCCTAAAAGCCAACCCTTGAAGGCATTCGATTTTTTAAAGGTTGTTCCTAATTCAAAGTGGGGAGGGGATCAGACTACCCTTCTTCACTTATATAGATCACTGGTCCGATCTACACTTGATTACGGCTCCGTGGTATATGGTGGAGCTTGTCAAAGCAACCTCAAACTACTTGATCCTGTGCACCACCAAGGCCTAAAACTTGTTTTTTTCTCGAACCTCTCCTATCGACAGTTTATACGTCCAAGCTGATGAGCCTTCTCTCAACCAACGCGGTATAAAACTATCTTTACAATGCATTACTTCTAATGAGTCTAATCCCGCATTTAATTGTGTCTTTAACACACCTACAACACCCTAAACATAAACAGTATATAACATCTATTCTGACTCTCTTTCTTGCCTTCAGGCTACTGAAAATATTTCTTGTAAACATCCACTTTTAATTGAAATTGTATAATAATCTTGCTACTGTTCGTTACCCAGCCACGTGGGTATAATGGCCGATCTTGCTGCTAAGGCAGCACTCAACAAATCTGTGACACCACTTCTTATTCCATAAACTGATTACAAAGCTAGCATTAGAACTTACATCCGTGGCCTGATGCAAAAGAAGTGTGACACCCAAGTAAGTACAAATAAATTACATGAAATAAAACCCTATATTGGTTACACCTACTTGGACTGTCAGTCAGGATTTGATGAGGTTATTTTACGACGATGTCGTATTGGCCACACTAGATATAGTCATGCATACCTGTTAAATGGTGAGGATCCTCCATTTTGTATCCCTTCTCCATCACAAGGGATATGTATTTTACAGTTAAAACAATGAAGGATCTTTTTACCAGCGTTAGTTCTCATTTAATTATTGGTCTTTTAAACGAAATTGATTTTTTGGTTGAATTTTGAATAATATGTTTCTGTAAAAAGATGTATTTTAATATCTGGTAGTGTAGATTCGTAACTAGGATTGCTAGTGGCTGTTCCCTCAAAGGGTGTTGAAGTACTGTAAAATTATTGTCCTCCTGAGAGGGTACGTAAGTCCAAATCATTCATAGTAAATTTAAGTCTACCAGGTTTTTAATCGTGGTATTCATGTTATTTTAATTTTGGCTAGGATATTGTACACTCGGCAGCGCTGAGGGGATGGTGTAAATACAACTAGGGTCCATGCAGGTAGCAAAGGTACTGTAAGTCCCCATGGTCCCTAGTATGGTGATCTACCTTCTGTTGTTGGTGATCTATAGCCCATTTTTATATTGTACTGTCTAAATATTGATATTAGTTTTAACTCTTCATGCTAGTTTTAATTCAAACTGTGATACTGTAGTTGCTTTACTGTCCTTTGTCAACAGGGTTTTATATTACACATATATTCCATTTCAGTATTGTGTTCCCGTCACGATATGGCTGAAATATTGCCGATGTGACGTTAAATATTAACTCACTCACTCACTCAAATTTGCTAAATCCAAAACAAATTGTATACATTTTTTGCAGAAAATATAGGCCGCTTACGAACCCTGAACTATCTTTAAATGGCACTCCCAACAAATTTGTAAAGGAGTTCAAATTCTTGGGGTTTTTTTCTTACTGCACGTTGATTCGGTTAAAGCTAAATGCCCGAAGATTTATCATAGGTTTCAAATTCAAAGTGGGAAGGTATTATCTAAACCTGACTATGGCTCCATGATATATGGGGCCTGTAAAAGCAACCTGAAAAGTCTTGATTATTTCCACCACCAAGGTCTATGACTTTGTCTTGGATTTTTCAGAACGTCGCCTGTTGACAGTCAGTGAACAGCCAATGAACCATCTCTTTCACAACAGAGTATAAAATTGTCTTTACAATACATTACCATATTGTACTCTGATGAATCTAACCTTGCCTGTAACTGTGCTTTCAATCCCCTTTATGAGGATTTATACAACAAGAAATCTACTCCTGTTCCGCCTCTTGGGCACAGAATTAAACCTTTTCTTTCTTCGGCCGGGACTGAGCTGGAAAATATAGCTCCTTCCTGTCTTCTTTTTCCTCCTTGGCAATTGGTTAGGACACAAGTTGATCTAAGACTAAGAGTGAGTGAGTGAGTTAATATTTAACGTCACATCGGCAATATCTCAGCCATATCGTGACGAGAACTTTAAATACAGAAGTGAAATATATGGATACTATAAAAACCTGTCAACGAAGGACAGTAAAACAACTAGAATATCACAATAAGAAATAAAACTAGCGTGAAAAGTTAAAACTAATATTCCTATTCAGACAAAACAATATAAAAACAGGCTATATAGATCACCAACAACTGAAGGTAGATCACCATACTAGGGGCCATGGGGACTTACAGTACTTCTGCTACCTGCATGGTCCCTAGCTGGATTTACATCATCCCCTCAGCTGCTGGTGATTGTATGCAAGATTAGCCACAAATTAAAATGACACATATTCTACGGCTAAGACAAAATGGAAGATCAAATTTGACTTCAAATGTTTTGGGACTTACGTACCCTCTCAGGAGGACAATAATTTTACAGTGCTTTAACCCCCCTCGAGGATACAGCCACTAACACTCTAAGTTACTAATTCAAACTTCCAAGCATAAAATATTTTTCTATTTACAATTCATTTAGCAAATCTAATTCTTTTAAAAATGCAATAATTAAATGAGATCTAACAGAATTAAAAAGATCCTTCAAAGTTCGTGAATTAAAATATTTATCCCTTGTGATGGAATATTCAACACAGTCAAGCAGGACATGCTTGACTGTGATTCTTTCATCACAAGGGATACAAAACGGAGGATCTTCACCTTTTAATAGATACTCGTGAGTATACCTCGTATGGCCAATGCGACATCGTCGCATAATGACCTCCTCAAATCTGGACTGACAACCCAAGTAAGTATAACCGATATAAGGTTTTATTTCATGTAATTTATTTATACCTACTTGAGTGTCCCACCTCTTCTGCACCAGATCGCGGATATACGTTCTAATGCAAGCTTTGTAATCTGAATATGGAAGAAGAAGTGGTGTCACAGATTTGGTGAGTGCTGCCTTGGCAGCAAGATCGGCCATCACATTCCCAGAAATACCTACGTGACTGGGTAACCAACAAAAGACGATGTCGTATTGGCCAGTAGCAAGAGTATTATACAGTTCCATAATTTCTATTAAAAGTGGATGTTTACAGGAAATATTTTTAATAGCTTGAAGGCAAGAAAGAGAGTCGGAATATATTATATACTGTTTACGTTTCTTGTGTCTTTGAATATATTTAAGAGCTGTTAATATGGCGTTAGCTTCTGCTGTAAAAATAGAACTATTGTCTGGTAATCTAGAAGATATTGTTCTGGATCCAGTGACAGTGGCACAAGCAACTGCGCCACCGTCCTTGGACCCATCTGTAAATAAGGATTTGTAATTGTTATATGTATGTTTCAATTGATTATATTCTTGTTTATACTGTAATTCATTCGTTTCTGATTTTTTAAATATCGTTAATGTTAGGTCAACTTGTGGCCTAACCAACTGCCAAGGGGGAGAGGAAAGAAGACGGAAAGGAGCTATATTGTCCAGCGTAATACCAGCAGCAGCAATAAACGGCTTTATTCTGAGCCCAAGAGGTGGAACAAGAGAGGACTTTTTGCTATATAAATCCTCATAAAGAGGATTGAAGACACAGTTATATGCAGGGTTAGATTCGTTAGAGTATAGTTTTGTGACATATTGTAAAGATAATTTGATACGGCGTTGTGCAAGAGATGGTTCATCGGCCTCAACGTAAAGACTGTCAATTGGTGAAGTTCTGAAGGACCCAAGACAGAGTCTTAGACCTTGGTGATGGACAGAATCAAGAAGTTTAAGATTGCTTCTGCAGGCTCCACCATATACGATGGAGCCATAATCAAGTTTAGACCGTACAAGTGATCGATATAGATGGAGAAGGGTAGCTTGATCCCCTCCCCATTTCGAATTTGACACCACTTTCAATAGGTCAAGCGCCTTCAGGCATTTAGTTTTAAGTGATTTAATATGTGGTAAAAACGTTAAGTGTGAATCAATGATTAGACCCAAGAATTTGGCTTCCTTCACAACTTTAATGGGCGTCCCATCTAGAGACAGTTCAGGGTCTTTATGTGGTTTGTATTTTCGACAAAAATGTATGCAGTTAGTTTTCGATTTAGAAAATTTAAAGCCGTTTTCAAGACACCATTTATTAATCCTGTTTAAACACAACTGCAATTGCCGTTCAATGGTATGCATATTTTTACCACGACAAGAAATATTAAAATCATCCACAAATAACGATCCATCAATTGAATCGTTTAAAACTTTAGATAAACTGTTGATCTTGATGCTAAAAAGAGTGACTGACAAAATACTGCCTTGTGGAACACCCTGATCCTGATTGTAATGATCAGACAGGGTAGAGCCCACGCGGACTTGAAATTGTCTGTTATTTAAAAACTTGGCAATAAATTCAGGCAAACGACCTCGCAACCCGAAGTCATGTAAATCTTTTAAAATGCCATATTTCCAAGTAGTGTCATAAGCTTTTTCAAGATCAAAAAAGATAGACACAGCGTGTTGTTTGTTAATGAGTGCGTTTTTTACAAATGATTCTAAACGCACTAAGTGATCGACAGTACTTCTGTTTTTCCGGAAACCACATTGTATATCTGTGATAAGGTTATTAGTTTCCAAGTACCAAACAAGTCGATTATTTATCATGCGTTCCATGGTCTTGCAAACACAGCTTGTTAATGAAATCGGACGATAATTGGATGGATCCGTATGATCACGTCCAGGTTTAGGTATTGGTACTACTATGGCGTCACGCCATGACGGAGGAAAGTTACCCGATGTCCAAATATCATCAAAAATATTTAGGAGAGTTTCTAGGCAGGATTCTGGTAAGTGCTTCAGGAGTTGATAATGTATGTTATCAGCTCCAGTAGCAGTGTCATGAGCCTGATCAAGAGCAGTATGGAGTTCATGAATAGAAAACGTTTCATTATAATCTTCCCCATTATCCGAATTGAAATTAATAATTTTCTTTTCTTCTTGTTTTTGATATTGCTGGAATTTTGGTACATAATTGGAAGAGGAAGAGTGTTTAGCAAGGGTTTCACCTAGTTTATTAGCAATATCTGATTTATCAGTAAGCAGTTGATCTCCATGTTTAAGATGATGGACAGTAGATTTAGTACCTTTACCTTTGATTTTCTGGACCATGTTCCATACCTTGGACATGGGTGTCCGAGAATTTATTTTGGACACATAATTTTGCCAAGTTTGGCGTTTATTCTGTTTAAAAGTACGCCGTGCTTTAGCATTTAAAATTTTAAATTTATTTAAATTATGCACCATAGGAAGGCGACGGAAATAATGTTCTGCCTTTTTCCTTGCCTTCCTAGCTTGTTTGCACTCATCGTTGAACCATGGTTTTCTTATGTGTGGAACTACAGAGGAATTTGGTATACACTCATCAGCTATGGAATTCAGTTGATCAGAAAAAGATTTAATAGCATCAGGAACGTCAATAAAACGTTCAGGTGTAAGTTTTTCAGCACAAAGTGTTTCATATAAAGGCCAGTTAGCCTTTTTAAAATTCCGTCTTGATGATGGAGGAACATCAGATGGAGTTACAGCTTTTAATATAGTAGGAAAATGGTCACTTCCACAGAGGTCATCGTGGACGGACCATTCGAATTCATTTAATAGTTCGGAATTTGTCAATGACAAGTCGAGAGCAGAATAAGTCCCTGTACCAGGGTGTAAATATGTGTTGGAACCATCATTATAAATACATAAGTCATTGTCAGAACAAAAGTCCTCCAACAATTTGCCTCTAGTGTTTGTATTAACACTACCCCAGAGTGGGTTGTGCCCATTTAAATCACCCATTATAATACAGGGCTTCGGGAGCTGATCATATAGAGCTTGAAGATCGGTTTTGGCAAAAGCCGAAGACGGTGAAATATAAAGACAGCATAGCGTAAACGCTACATGTAAAGTAATTCTCACTGCAACAGCCTGCATATTAGTATTAAGTGAAACAGGGCTTTGAATAACGTTTTGTTTGACTAGAATCGATGATCCTCCAGTGGCCCTATCACCCGGGGGTGAAAAGCAATGATATGCATTAAAATGACGAAGGTCAAATGTATCTGTTTGCTTTAAATATGTCTCTTGGAGACATAACGCTGAAGGTGTGAAATCTTGGACTAATAGCTGTAATTCATGTAAATTAGTCCTCAATCCTCTGCAGTTCCACTGTACAATATTATTGGAATAAACTATCTTTTGGGGGGATTTATTGGGGATCTACCCCGCACTCTTTTGGAGGGCGACAAGCTATGTGCCCTAGAATGGACGTTTTCAGAAACGTCCATGTCTTCAAGAGACCCATATTTATTGTACAACTGAATTTTATTTTGTGACCCTTTAGGAGCTCTGCCACTTTGTTGTTTTGAAGCATCAGGCTTAGGCTTAGGTTTGCCTTTTGCAGTTTGTTGTCTATCAGCTGTCGATTGAGACTCAGTGCGTGACTGTGAAGATAATTTATGATCAGAAGAAGACTTTGATGTTCCAGGAAGTGATTCCTCAGTCTGTGATGACATAGCTGGGTATAAAGGTTGTGGAGAGTCACAATTGACCCAAGTCAAGGTAGTTTGGCAGCTTGTAGATGATTTTGTTATTTTAGGGCTGCGCACAGACGATGTCTTTGCTACTGTAGCATAACTTTCTGTACGGTCAGATCGCTTCACCAGTTTCTTTGCTTCCGAAAAAGAGATGTTTTGGGTAAACTTTATTCTGTTTATTGCCATTTGCTCTTTCCAGATTGGACACTGTTTCGAAGAAGAAGAATGCTCGCCTGAGCAGTTGGTGCATTTTTTAAAATCACTGTCACAATCTTCTGTTGTGTGTGTCTTCTCACCACAGTGAGCACACACAACAGACAATGTGCAGGTATTTACACCGTGTCCATATTTCTGGCAGTTAAAACATCTGAGTGGGTTGGGGATGTACGTTTCAACTTGGATATTGCAGTAACCTGCCTTCACTGATTTGGGAGCATTTGGCGATGAAAAAGAAAACAGATAAGTATTCGTTTGGAATGTTTCATTGTTTTTTCGGGTTGAAAAACGCTTCACATACAGCACACCTTGATCTTTCATTTCACATGCTATATCAAGTTCGGTCATGTCAGCAAACAATCGATCCCGATCTCTGATGATACCTTTACTCGTGTTCAAGGTCTTGTGAGCAGAGACCGTGACCGGAATACCCACAAAAGATTCAATACTCATCAAGTTGGTTGCTTGTTGTTTCTTGCTGCACTCAATTAGTAAGGCACCCGAACGTAAGCGTCTAATGTTCTTAACATCTCCTGCAATACCTTGAATACCCTTTGACACTGCGAAAGGGTTCAACTTCAATGGTGTCTTTTCCGGAGTCTCAATAACGAGGAAACGTGGCCAATACTCAATCGATAGAGACGGTCTATGATCAGCATCAACAGGATCAATTTCAAGTGGACGTTTAGTTTTTTTGGTTGGTATTTCATAAGCCATGATTGGTGTCATATGGTTCATCATCCGAGCTCCCCACCCGCCACGGAGTATCACAAGGACAGTGCTAAAGCAAGCGGGCCTCCACCTTGCAGCACCAAGGATACCCGGATGATATACTCCAGTAGAAGAATTATAAGAAATTAATCTACCAGATTGGCCCATGAGCCATCGCCTTCTGGCATAAGACTCTAGGCAAAGTTCATATTATCATAATTTACAATCAAACAAGTTACAAATCACCAGTATTGCCACAGCCGAAATTTAAAACAATTCCAAATCAAATTTGTGCAATGGTAGATAGACAGTCCATGCACAGGGCTTGGCATGACCAGCCGATTGGTTGAATCGGGCCAATTCAACCACCCGTCTAGGTGAAGTAAGGGCCAAAGTGGTGTGTTGGGCAAATGAAACGCAGTTAAAAGCCCAACTGCCCTCAACCACCAGGTTCCCGTCCTCCACCGACACGGGACGCAACCCACGGCAAACAGGTTGCCCAATTTAGTCGCCTCTTACGACAAGCAATGGGGTGCTGTGGACACATTCTGTCCCGGGTCCACACGGGAGAAGAGCACTTAGCGTTACCCAGCACCCACCACGAGGAGGTGGCTCTTCATGGGTGCCCTAAGACTAAGAACATTTAAAAAATCAGAGACTAATTACTTACAATATGGACAAGAATATAGCCATTTAAGAATAAATATAACAAATACAAATGCGTTAATTACTGATGGGTCCAAGGAGGGTGGGGCAAGGGCTTGTGCCTCTGTCAATGGATCCTGAACAACAATATCTTCTAGATTATCGGTTATATTAACAGTTCTATTTCCATGGCAGGGGCAAACGCCGTATTAACGGCTCTTGAATATGGACACCCTAAACATAAACAGTATATAGTTTATTCAGATTCTCTTTCTGGCCTTCGGGCTATTTAAAACCTATCATGTAAACACCAACTTTAATAGAAATTATAGAGTTCTATCATGATCTCGCTAATAGCCAATACGACATCGTCTTTTGCTGGTTACCCAGCCACGTAGGCATTTCCGGGAACACAATGGCCGATTTTGCTGCTAAAGCATCACTCAACAAATCTGTGACACTACATCTTATTCCATACTCAGATTATCAAGCTGCAATTAGATCTTTTATCCGTGATCTGATGCAGAAGAAGTGGGACACCCAGGTAGGTACAAATGCTAGTTTTACCATCTCTGTGATGATATCACTTAATATATAGAGACAAAGGCTAGAGTAACTGATTGGTCTCGTCACGATATGGTTCAACTATTACCGATGTGACGATAAATATTAACTCACTCACTCGCTATATAAAATTTACAGTAAACGTTATTTACGTTTATTTTAGGGATAACTTGATATCACCGGATGCTGTTGACGCACTTAACCGATGTACGTTACTCCCGGATGGCACAGATGACGCCGTAAAAAAAGTTCACCGACATAATAGGTGATGCTGCAGAGGACATGAAGCGCTACAAGCGGCCCAGACACACTCGTTCGCAGCCGTGGTTTGACTCAGAGTGCCGTTACAACAGAACCGAGAGGGAACGCCTTCTCAGAGTGTATCGCCAGTGTAAAACTGACATAAATTTAGCTACCTACATTACAATGAGGAATAAATATACTAGTCTACTACGCACCAAAAAGAATGTGTACTTTGAAAATCTTACTGATAAAATTGCATCATGTGTTACAGAACATAAGAGCTTCTGGACTACGCTTAAAGGTTTATCTAATTGTTCCAACAATATGCCTGATAGTTTGATGGAACAGTGGACTGATCACTTTAAGCAGTTGCTTGTGTCCTGTGATACGCCAGACACTACACGTGGACGTGGACGACACGACACGCTCTATGCTAGACTCTCCAATTACACAAGATGAACTTTTTGCTGCTGTCAAAGCGATAAAGTGCGACAGGTCCGCTGGAGCTAATTTATGAATTACTGATTTTTTTTAAATATGCTTCAGATATCCTAGTGCCTTACCTTACAATTCTATTTAATATCATGTTTGAAAATGCATATTTTCCTGAAGCCTGGTGTGTCGGTGCTATTGTGCCCTTACACAAATGTGGTAGTATCCATACTCCATCCAACTATAGAGGTATATCTCTGCTGAGCGTCATGAGCAAATTGTACACTTCTATTATTAACAGTAGGTTAACCTACTGGTGTGATGTATATGGTAAAATCGTAGAATCTCAGGCTAGGTTTCGGCGTGATTACTACACTACTGATAACATTTTTCGTTCTCCAGTCTGTTATACAAAGGTATCTTTGGAAGAGTAAAATTAAAATATAGGGTCTCTTTGTGGATTTTGCCCAAGCTTTCGATAACGTTAAACATATGAAGTTGTGGTCAGTTTTAAAACAGCAGGGTGTTTCTGTTAAAATGATTAGGCTAGTACAGTCTATATATTAATCTGTCAAAGCTTGTGTTAAACATAACAACGCCTTTTCTGAAAGTTTGCCATGCTCAGTCGGTGTTCGCCAGGGTTTTTTTTGTGTGTGTCCTTAGCCCCCTTCTATTTTCTATAATTAATGAGTTGGCAGTTGAAATTGAGCAGAATTCGGGTCCAGGTATACAGCTACATCCTGATATCACACAGTTGTTTATGTTACTATTCGCTGACGACGTTATATTGCTTTCAGATTTCATCATAGCGCTACAGAGACGTATCGATGCATTGAAGAGGTTTTCTGTTGAATATGATCTTAACGTTAATTTAGATAAAACTAAAGTAGTTGTCTTTAAAAGGGGTGGATCTTTATCTCGGAAGGAAAGATGGTTCTATAATGGGAAAAGGCTAGAATGCGTCAATTCTTACAATTATCTTGGCATTACATTTACTAGAACTTTGGCTTGGTCTAGTCGTTTTATAAGCTTCCATTCAAGCTAAAAAGGCTCTGTTTGCAATCCTACATTCCCTAAAACATATAAAGGTGTATCGTCAGATCTATTCTTTCTCATCTTCGATGCGAATATTGCTCCTATCCTCCTTTACGGTGCAGAGGTGTGGGGGATTTTATCAGAATGACTATATTGAGTCTGTTCATACCCTGGCGTGCAAGAAGTTCCTAGGAGTAAAACTAGCAACATCCAACAATATAGCTCAGGGTGAATGTGGTCGTTTTCCTATGTACATTCAGGTGTATAAAAGGTCAATTAAGTTTTGGCTGAAATTAGTGTCTATGCCAAATTGTCGTAATCCCAAAAAGTGTTTTAATATGTTGGTGCAAACTTCTAAATCCGGAAAAGATAATTGGGTTACTAGGTGTAAGAAGTTGTTGTATAGTGTAGGTTTTGGGTATGCTTGGGAACAAGAAGACGTTATTAATCCAGGTGTATTCTTATCGGAGTTCATTTCTCGCTTGAAATTTGTTCATGCACAGAATTGGCGAAATTCACTCCAAACCGGTAGCAAAACTTTCATATATTCTTGTTTTAAATCTTATCTTTCAAAGGAGTCTTATATAGAGTGTGTAAATAAAGAAGTTTAGATACGCATTAGCTCGGTTCAGGTGCTCCTCTCATCAGCTTCACATTAAAAAGGGGCGGTATTCAGGTATTAGTAGAAATAATAGGGTGTGTAACATGTGTAAGCTTCGCCATGTTGAGGACGAGGTTCACTTTCTCTTAGTTTGTCAGTCTTACAAGGAGCTGAGGCAACAATATATACCTTGTAAATATTATACCTTTCCAAATATGAAAAAATTTAACATTATAATGTCAACTTCTAATGGTGATCTGATAAGGAACCTATCTATCTACATCTATAAAGCTATGCTCTTTAGATCAGTATCTCTGTGTTAGCTAATGCAACATTTCATTGTATGTACGCCTTGATATGTCACAGCATGTACTGTAGTCATGGGCCGATGGCCTACACTATTGGAAATAAATGATTTGAATTGAATTGAATTATTTCCAACGCTACGCGTTTGGTTCCAACTGAAAGTTAGTGGCCATAAATCTGATTTTCAAACACACTAGATATTTGCGGTACACCAAGCGGTTATCTTAATATATGCCATTGTTGAACATTTCAAGTTAGACACACCAAGTGGTTTGACTCAATATGTCAGTATGTCAATAAACAACGTGTTAAGTTAAGTATACCGAGTGGTTTTACTCGAACGTTTGAATGAGAGTGCATCACTATTTGCACTTCCTTACAACCATAGTTATTTGGAATGTAGTCGCTTTTGAAAGATGGTTGGTTTATGGCATGTAATTTGAATGTATGCGATTTCAGTTTAACATAAACGATTAGAAACAAACACTAACAAATGTGTGTCAAATTTAATGGTCTAAGTCATTTCTAGACCTTTTCGAACAAAAACGTCAAAATCAAGAATGGGACCCCATGCAGGTGTATGGGGCTACTGTATTGTGCACGTGCATCTCATGCGTTGTGTTTAGAGGTGGTAATAGAGGGAAATGGTGGTGCGTTCATAAGATGCCTGTCCTTGAAACGTCTGTTAACGTTTACACTTTATATCCAAATTGAAAGTTCATCATCCCCCAATTTTCTTTAAGAGTACGCACGTCCCAAAACATTCACAGTTAATTAAAACTTCCCACTGTTCTAAATCGTAGCATATTTGTATGTTTAACTTTTGGCTATAGATGTGTCTAAATTGCTTACGGCTGAAGGGATGGTGTAAATCCAACTACAGTCCATGCAGGTAGCAAAGGTACTGTAAGTCCCCATGGTACCTAGTTTGGTGATCTACCTTCAGTTCTTGGCAATCGATAGCCTATTTTTAGATTGTATTGTCCTCTATAATCAAACCTTTTTAGATTTAATTACTAGTCTTAAATGGATGTCTGTGATATATACTAGTGGTTTTCCTGTTCTTCGTCAACAGGGTTTTACTTTCCTATAGTCATACATTCTATAATTACTTCTCATGATTACTAAGTCTTGTTCTCGTCACGATATGGCTGCAATACTGCCGAGGTGACGACAAATATTACCTCACACTCACACACACTTTTCAAGAGCATATATGGTAATGTAGACACACCAAGGGGTTTAACTCATTCTACCATGAATCAAGAAAATACTAGATTCCGATTGGCTATACAGAAAAATTCTACGTACGTACAGGCACGTGCGCGCACTCACGCACGCATGCACGCACATGCATGCATACATGCACACACAAGCATGCATACATACATACATACATACATACATACATACATACATACATACATAACTTACACTGGGATGAGTCTCTAGATGCATTTTTCTGCTCCCCTTCTCAGTCTTGGATTCCTCACCTGCTGGTAGACGACAGGATGCGAATATGAAGGAATCTTCAAAACATTCCGTTTGACACAACTTCATGTCAACATTTCTGAAAACGACAGATCTCTTCTTCGTCTTCTCTGTTAACTGAAGCCCACATTTCATTGTACTGCATGTAGAAAGCACAAGCATGAAGTAAACAATTGATGTTAAAGCAGCCTGCAGACCGTTACACAGCAGCAACATCGTGAAGTGTTCACAGTGGACCGTCGGCTCCACACACTGGAGGACAAGTGGAGGCAGCGTAGTTTACTTCATAAATGAATGAAGCAGTGTTGTAGGACTCACGTGACATTTTTCACATAACGATGGTGAGTGGGCGTTAAGTGAGATCAGCTACACAATGACATTACCTGAGCGACAGCGACTGGATGGAGTTTTCTAATGTAATACTGCCAAGCTAGTATTCGACATGGGCGCACAGGCTGCCGTGAAGATGGTGTAGATCCAGCTGGCAGCCTATTGTCCCTAGTATGGTGATCCCCTACAGCCCGTTTTCATATTGTGTGGTCTGCAATAGTTAAAGGATTTTCTAAAAGTCTCTACACACTGTTTATATTCGATCCTAATGAGTGAGTGAGTTAATATTTAACCTCACATCGGCAATCTTCTGTCATATCGTGACGAGAACATTTAACACTGAAATGAAATATATCACCATAAAAACCTGTCACCGACGGACAATAAAACTATTGGAATATCACAAATGGAGTTAAAACTAGCGTGGAAAGTTAAAATCTAATATCACCACAATACAATATAAAAACAGGCTATAGATTGCCAACAACTGAAGGTAGATCACCACACTGGGGACCATGGGGACTTACATTACCTTAGCTTCGTGCATGGACCCTAGCTGGATTTACACCATCCCTTCAGATGTTAGCAATTTTGTCACATCTAGCCACAAATTAAAAATACGCATATACTACGATTAAAAACAGTGGAAAATCTAAATGTACATGGAATGTTTTGTGACTTACCTTACCCTCTCAGCAGGACAATAACTTTACAATACTTTAACCCCATTTGAGGGTACAGCTACTAACCATTCAAGTTACTAATCTAAACGACCAATTATTAAACTATTTCTATATACAGAACGTATTACTCAAATTTCAACAAAAAAATCAATTTCTTTTAAAACAATAAATAAATGAGAACTAACGTTGGTAAAAAGATCCTTCATAGTTTTGACATTGAAATATTTATCCCTTGTAATATAGAATTCAACTCAGTCAAGCAGCGATCCTAATTAACAAATAGATACATACAATATACACAATGTACAGTTATACACAGTAATATTTCGTTTTACAATTTCCATTGTGAAACTAAAACACACGTCCCTCAAAAGCATTTCGCCATTTCGCAAGACAATGAGGTAGGCGGTCACGTGGTCGCGTGACCTTATACCCGAGAACACACGGAAAATACAATGGTGCGGAGCCTGTCAGCTTACTGGGGGTCTATTTTCTAGTTTAGCAAATAAATCAATCCACGACGACTGGCCTAGGTTTGGATGACAAACTTCACACAATTAATATCACAAACATGCAACCTTTTACGTTTGAAAGTGTTTCTAGGGGCAAGACCGATATGAATATTGACGACGATTCCACCACTTAACAACATACAGCCGCGGGACGATCCCGATCCTGACTAATAATATCGAATACACTAATGCAGAATGGCATGCATGCCATTTACTTATCATGTGTTCATTGAAAACCGGTCAGATGTAGATTTAATATTTCAAAAGGATTTAGTAGGTGATAATCTTTTCTTAGAAGTACACTTACGGAAGTCGAAAAGTTCGGTCTCATTACTGTATAGTACAGATGCAGTCTAGCCTAAATTCGTTACTGTTTTCGGAGTAAGTCTTAAGAGACTCTATTTCGATGCATCAAACATCGCTTTTGTAGCATATCATACTTCCATGGGCGTGTAACCCTCAAAATCTGAAAAATATACATAACATGTAAATTGATGTGCTCATGGTGTTCATGTGTAAAGTGTGATCAATCACAAAGAAAGACCCAACGATCAAATCGAGAAACAAGCACACCGAAATTACGGCCAATGATTTATTTGCATACAAACTGTTTATGACAAAATCATGTGTATACCAACAACATGAAGACATAGACCTGCTTGTGTATTAACTGGATGGACTCATATAAGCATCAGAAAACAAGATTGCTCTCCAAAAACCTGTGACTCAGTGGTGACTGTAAACTGGAAACATTTACTATCTGAATAAGTCGCAGGATTCAAGCAGAGGAATACAATAGACATTAAGACATCAGTCACAGTTGGTTTCATCCTACACACATGATTTCATTTTATATCTGGATTTCAGTGAATCCACCAGGTCCTGTTTACTAGTTATAAATGAATGTGTCTGGCAGAATATTCTGGGAAAATAGCAAGCTGTGCCCTGCAGGTCTGTAGGAAGGAAACATGTTTCTCCTCGGGAACTGAGTAGGAATTCCCCATATTTTGTGAATATTTACTTACTTTCAATTAGAGGCCAAGTGAACACAATTTTATTTTATTTTATTTTATGTTATTTTATTTATTTATTTATTTATTTATTTATTTATTTATTTATTTATTGCTACCATAATGAATGGTGTAATGAATAAATTAAGCACTTTTGGCGTAATAAATGCTAAGAGATACAACAGATGTGGAGATTAAAAACATGTTCACTCATTAGTTGGAAAGAAGCATGCAGTAATAGGACCAGTAGGAGTTTTTCATACTAGAGTGTGCCAGTTCCACAAAACGGCAGCAAAGGGGAAGAAATATTGATTATCGGAATAATATTTAACACGTGTTGGTCTCTTGTTCACTTGGCCTCTTGGCTTAGGCTTATCGGTGAGCTGCTAGCCATCTTGGGTTCTCCAGTCATAGTCACTGCTAGGGCATTTAGGTTGTTTTCATTTCAGTGAAATGCTGCCATGTACATCCTAAAAAATAACATTAAAGCAGCATTTACCAAAGCAAAATCCACGAAAATACATTATCTGAATGCACAAAATTTCACTGATTTCCTATTTTTGAAAGTGGGTTTATCACCACCTCCATATGTTGCAAGCTTGCTCAGGCCAATAACCTCCGAGTTCCTCCACACACACACAACACTCCCGCCTAGTTAAATAGATGACCGAATTCACATTTACAGATGACATTTACAGTGGCTGTGAAGATATCTCTGATGAAAACAGAACGTGAGCGAAATTTATGACGTACTTTTACTCTTTCTTCATATAGCTACCTACTAGAGTGTATATGGTGCTCACAAAGAACCACAGCTAATACTCACCTGCAACCAACATCGATTCTGGAATGCAATTCGATCTCTGGGTCTCTGTCCCCAGTCGACATTTCGGGCTCTCTGCGTTTGTTTACACAAGTGGGATAATCGTCAAAACTCGAAGTGTAGTTGTCGGTTTCCAGTAGGAAAGCACAACAATGCTTTATTCAAAATATTGCGCTCCGTGTCAACTCGATGGCGTATACTGATATTTAAACATACTGGGCGGACTATCGGGTATGACGTCACACCCACCGACGGCAGACCGCTAAAAAATAGAAATATGCATACGAGTGGGCGGGGCGAAAGAGGTGATTGTTGTGGTGCATAACTGTAATTTTGAGGACATTTTGTCAAATAAGAATGGTACAGATCTGTTATATATTCATGCTTGAATGCCGTTATGTCATGAAAATGCATAGTGGTTAATCTTTCTAAAAAACCTTAAAATCGTTTTAGTGCGTGAGTTAATATAAATAAAGTACAAACCCTGAAGGGTATGCTTACTAGATATAAGTTTTCGAAGGCTAATTGGTCCTTGTATCAAACTATGAGTAACTCGAAACTTCGACCAGAATGTTTCAATGTTGTACCTGATTCCATTCACACATGTTCTGACATTCTACATGAAATTGCTGATGAATGTATACCTGAGTCCTCTACGGCTCCACATGTACGAAAGCATGGTTTAATACAGATTGTAGACAAGACAGGAAAGCGAGGAAAAAGGAAAACAATTATTTCCGTCACCATCCAGCTGTCCAGAACCTGAATAAATTTAAAATATTAAATGCGAAGGCACGACGTACCTTCAAACAAAATAAACGGCTTTCTTGGTGGAACTATGTCTCCAAACGTAACTCACGCACACCTATGTCCAAGATGAACATGGTTCAGAGACTAAAAGGCAAAGGTTCAAAATCACCTGTTCACCATCTTAAAGATGGAGATAATTTTTTAACTGACAAAACTCAAATTGCAAATAAAATTGGCGAAACTCTTGCCAAAAATTCATCATCAGCGAATTATGTCCCAGAGTTTCAGAAATATCAGAAACAAGAGGAAAGGAAAAAACTTAATTTGATTCCAATAATAATGAAGATTATAATGAAGTCTTTTCATTACACGAGTTATATACAGCTCTTCGCAAAGCTCACGACACTGCAGTGGGTGATGACAATATTCATCATCAGCTCCTGAAACTGTCTGGAAAATTTACCATTCGTTCCCCGGTTTTACAAACGCAACTGGTTAACAATATAGTCCTGAAATCCAAATTTGGTCTAATATTTCCAAAAGTGTTAAAACATGTGTCTCGGGTAAATGTTTCAGTAATTGGTAATGAATTTTGTCATCACCAGCTGCTGTGTCATGAGCTTGCTCGAAAGCAGTATGTAGCTCATGTAATGAAAATACTTCATTATAATCTTCCCCGTTACTGGAGTCAAAATTAATTCTGTGTTTTTCTTGTCCATTTCTATGTTTCTGACGGCACCCGTGAACGGCCACCTCCTCGTAGTGAGTGCAGGGTAACGCTAACAGCCGTTCACCCCCGTTTGCCGTGGGTTGCAGCCCTGTGTCGGTGGAATGAAGGGATCTTGGTGTTTGAGGGCATGGGAGCAGGACCATTGCTCCTATTGCTCAACACATCACTTTGACCCTGAGTTCACCTAGACGGGTGGTTGAATGGGCCCGGTTCAACCAATCGGCTGGTCATGCTAAGCCTTGTACATCTTAATGTTGCTACACAAATTTGAGAAATTATTGCAATATTTGTCTTGGCTTCATGATGATTCATTCGTATTTCGATGGCACAATTCCAATTTCGTAACTTGCCTAGAGTCCTATGTCCAGCAGGTAGTGGCTCCTGGGCCAATCAGGTGGAATAACTAATTTTGTATTATTCTGCTTGAGTATATCATCCGGGTATCCTTGGTGCTGCAGGCTGCAAACCCGCCTGCTTTTAGCATTGTCCTTGTGATACTCCATGGTGGGTGGGGAGCTCGGATGATGAACCATATTACACTAACCATGGCTAATGAAATCCCACCGAAACAAAAACCAAAACGTCCACTTGATATTGACCCTGTTGATACTGACCACAGACCGTCTGCATCGATTGAGTGTTGGCCGCGTTTCCTTGTGATTGAGACTCCTGACAAGACACCATTAAAGTTCAACCTCTTTGCTGCATCCAAGAGTACAAACAATCTGATGAGTATTGAATCTTCCGTGGGCATTCCAGTCACGGTCTCTGCTTACAAAACCCTGAACACAAGTAAAGGTATCATCAAAGATCGGGATGGACTGTTTCCTAATATGTCAAAACTTGACATAGCATCCGGAATGAAAGAATAGGGTGGTTATGCCAAGCGTTTTTCAACCCGCAAAAATAATGAAACTATCCAAACAAATACCTATCTGTTTTCCTTCTCTTCTCCAAATGCTCCTAAGTCAGTGAGTTAGTGACTGAGTTCATATTTATCGTCACATCGGCAATTTTGCAGCCATATCGTGACGAGAACAAGTAATAAAGACATTGTAAAATGAATAAATGTAAGAAACAAAAACTGTTGACGAAGAACAGTAAAACAACAAGTAAATATCACAGATATCCATTTAAGATAAGTAATTAAATCTAAAACACTTTAACTATAGATGACAATACAATCTACAAATGGGTTATAGATTGCCAACAACTGAAGGTAGATCACCATGCTAGGGACCATGGGGACTTACATTACTTTTACTACCTGCAAGGACCCTAGCTGGCTTTACGCCATCCCTCCTGTCGCTAGCAATTTAGGCACATCTAGCCAAGGACACATATACTACGATTG